>NC_046662.1:82612016-82718370 GCF_010883055.1 Belonocnema kinseyi | reverse complement strand
TACACACAAACTTTTTTCGATATTTTTTGTTCTTGGTAGTTTGTAAAAAATAAAATAAAATAATTGATTTATTACTGAAATTTAAATGTTTATGATCCCAGTTAATTTAGTTTCTATTATTGCTTAATATGCATTGCCATACCACAATCTATTATTAGTTCCTCGCATTATGCGAATCTCACTTTTTAGAGCATTTAACATTTCCCATTACGATATCTTTTTGCAAATAAAGTTTCATAAGTCAATCTGTAAGCACACTCAGAAAATGATTTGGTTGAATCAAGAACATTTTTGTTAACTAAATCATGCAATATGGTTATTATATGGACAACAAAATATTTGGTTGACCCTGATAAATTTTTTAGTTTCGTTAACGAAATATTTTGGTAGATGGAGTATTAGGGTGTTCTGCCAAAAAAATGTTTTTGGGTCAATCAAAAATATCGTTGGATCAACCATTTGTTTGATTTAACCGAATTTGCACGTACATCCAAGAAAACAGTTTTTTGTATGCAATTCATTCAACGGTCAAGCGATACTTTGCTACGTTCCTAACTGAATTGTTACTTTAGTTTACTCTAGACCGTACGTTGATTCATGTTTTGGTCTGACTCTTGCAGTCACGTGTGCAAGCATTCACACGTGACTGGATGCTTGCACGCACATTTCTTAAAGACGTCCCACTTACGTTTCTTTTACTCTAATTTTTCATTCATCATTCCGATTACACTTCAGTATGGACAGAAAAAAATTAAGTTTCATTTTAAACAAAAAAACGGCGTCAAAATGTACTGAAGCAAAATTAAACCATAATTGGACCATATTGAGAGACACGAATATTGAAAACCACTAAATTTTTTCTCAATCTTTACATTGATCAAGATAGCGTACATAACTGAAGGTAAAATGGAGTCTGTAAGAAGATGACCTGACAAACTTTATTCCCTAGTTTTTGTTTGCCAATTGGAAAAATTTTTTTTTTAATTCATAGAGAATCTACAGAAAACAGTATACAATTTTTAATGAAATCTATATATTAATGGTGTTGAATCACATCAGTTGAAATTAATTATTTCTTATTATTTACCCTTCTTAATTCTGCCTTCGACATCCCGGACTGAGACTGGGGTTCAAATTCGTCGTCACTTCCAGACATCTTGTAGTTGAAATAATCCACCATTTAGGACAAATTTGCAATCACAATTTTTCTCCTTCAACTTAAAACACTTTTATAAACAGAAATTCACGTGCTTCATCGACAATATTGTTCGATGACTCACAAACAGTTTTTGTTTTTATTAATTGGTCTTTGTCAACAAAAAGTTCAACAAGATCAAAACACAAGCACAGTCTTTCCAATAAGGCACAATTTTCACAGTACTTTTGATGTAACACATTAACAACAAAAAATGTATTCTGTTGAAAATATAGTTTTGTTAAAATCCAGTGGTTTTGGGTGCTCTTTTGGCTGAGGGGTCTTTAGGATAGTAGCAAATAGTATCCCTCGGGTCCGAAGACACCGTGGACGGAGTTTGAAGGGTAACTGTTTGACGTTTTCGAATTCGGTGGCGGCATGCCGATGCACTCCTCAGTCTAGGTGGGGGGTATAGAAACAGGAGTGGGGGAGTCCTGAGCCAGACCTTCCAGAGAGGGGGTCCCTCTTTGGCCTCCTGAGACCAGACCTGTTGATGTGTGGGAATTCACGCCACTCGACGCGGGATACTTACTTACCCCGTATTGGCTTAGCCATCCCGAAATTTGACGTCTGGTGGGAAAAAGCATCCCAGTTGACGAATAGGTCCTTCGGAAGAGCTATTCAAGATGGAACTATGATTAGCAATTTTAATTTTAGGGTGAAAGGAGCTCTACCTAAACTTGGGTATTAATTATATTTTTGAAATTTTTATCTTCCTAGTTTCTTTTTAATAAATAACTACCATTTTCATAATTATTTTCGTTTTTGGATACAACTATTTTAGAGACAAAATCTTGAATAAAATTGCAGACTTTTTTTGTTTTATCAAGTTGCTGTGTGATTTGTCTATGAATTTTCTTTAGATTTAAATTAAAAATATAATAGCAATTCAGAAAAAATATGGGCCCCCTTTTATTCTGATATTGGCCCATAATTGACACCCTTAATTCTTTATTCAAGAACGACGAATATTTTTTGAAGCATAATTATTTTTTCGCCTGTTTTCAAGAAACCTTCCCTTTTTCTCGTTTCTTGTCGCTTAAATGTGAACTAAATTAATAGATTAAGCATAAATAAAATATTTTTAGTTCACAATTTATCTCTTTTGCTTAAATAATCTACAATTTGGACGAAAATTTAATTCTATTGTTAGGGATTTAACTATATTGTTAGAAATTCAATTATTTCGTAAAAAATGAAAATTTATCTATCTTTTGAAAAGATTCTTCTTTTTGTTTGAAAATTCATGTATTTTGCATAAAAGATCTCTTATGTTAGTAATGAAATTTTGTTGTTGAGGATTTAACTAGTTTGTTAAAAATTAATCTTTCGTTTGCAAATGAACTTTTTTGGTTGTAAACTCATTTTTGTAGGCTAATAATGTAACTATTTTGTAAAAAATGGTCTTTTTCGCTTAAATTTTTAACAGTTTGGCATAAAATTCAACACTTTGGTTAAAAACTATTCTGATTGATTGAAAAATTAATTTTTTGTTTAAGACTTTATCTGTTTAGGCTGAGAAAACAGTTTTTTTGAAAATTGTAGCTTTTTTGAAGATTTATTGTTTTATCTGAAACGTTAACTATTTGCTTAAATTAAAATATTTTCGATTAGAAAATAAAATCTTTTTTAGTTGAAAACTAAACATTACTTTTATTTAAAATATTTGATTCCCTGTTATTCTGCAAAATCACGCTATGTCCCCTATTTTAAGAGCAATTGGGATTGTGAAATGTGACTAAACTATAAGGAACTCATTGATCTTTCTTCCATTTCATGAATACCATGAAAAATAATTTGAAACTATTTCTTCGGTAAGAAAGTAAGAAGCAAAAAGTTAACCTTGAAAAAAATAAAACGCAGAAAAAGTAAGCCCAGATAGCTTTTTTTATGTAGGAAGTAGAAATTCCAAGCAGGAAATAGAAGGTTTTTTATTTAGTTTTGGTAATTATGCATCAATTAGAAAAGAAATAGAAATAAGTGTTCGATTTTTTTGAAATACTTTTGAGCGGTATTTTGTTAAATTAAAAAAAAAATTAGTTCCGGTGGCAGAGGGTAAAGGCATGTGAAGGCATGCTACAGAGGAGCGTAAGAAAAGAGGGAAAAAAAGTACAGGGCAAGGACGCGTGTGAGTGGATACGTGTGCAATGTGCATACGTCATAAGTGTGGCTGGCGTGCGCAATGCAATCCAATGTGGTCTGTGCATACCTATAGAGGTATATGGGGTTCTCCATGGGAATTCAAACGAACAAAACATCGTTTCTTTCCAAATGAGTTTCTCCTTTCACCTATTATGTTTTTATAATTTCTTTATATTGGTATAAACTTAATAAAATTGAAACTTTTAATAAACCTAACAACATCATTAACGCACTACGCAAGCGTGCAATCATTCGATTTAAAGGAACAGACAATTTTTAATACGCAATACAAATTTATAATATAATTTATAAAAGTATACATATTGTCAGTTTGTTTTTAAAGTTACATAAATATAATTCTCTTCCTAAGATCTTTATCAATTTTCTGTTAGAACACCGTTTACATTCCTCATTGATCATTTTGGAGGTCATTTGAGTCTTTTAATTATATTTTTAAATATTCGCTTACAATGAATTATTCTAAAGTAAAAAATCATTTTATATTTGTCCTAGAAATCTGAAATTTTTTCATTCATTTTATTGTAACCCTTCAGTTTTCTTAAAGAGTTCGTTTCTCAACACTAATTTTGCTTCAAATTTTTTACATTATTTTTCAATATTTTAGGAAATAATTTAAAAAGTTTTAAAACCTTTCAGTTTTTTCTTAGAATTCATGAAAAAAATCATTTAGAATTTCCCTATGAATGTTAAGAACATTTTTGTATTGTCTTAGAATCTCTCAAAACTTCTTAATTTTCTTAACAAACTTTTATAAGTGTACATTTTTTAAAATTAAAAAATTTAATTTAATAATTATTCTTAAATTTTTTAAACCTAAAAATATTATATCAGTGATTTATAGTAAAGAAGAGGAAAAACCAAAAAGTTGATTTACTGCTTGACTTGTAAAAAAGTCAATCATTTATTTATGGATCCTAAAGTCAAGTATAACATCAGAAAGAAGAATATGTTATAATCAGTGCTGGCAATTTACTTTTTAAAAGAAACTGTTAAATAAAAAAAGTTATCGTTGTCGTTTTAAAGTGTTGCTTTTTCTTACGTAATTATACAGACTTATGAAAATAACTAAGGATTATTCCTATCTGTATTTTTTTTTATCAAGCCACTTTTCAAAAAAAATGTGTATCACTTAAGTCACTTATTTTACTAAATTAAAACAGAGAAGCTAATGATTTCTCAATGTTTAATTTTGAATTTGTTTAAATTTTTGGAAAATCTCTTGACATCCACTCAATTCAATGGATATTTTTGGATTTTAACGATTTTATTTTATTCTTTGGAATTCGAGCTTGAATTACATTCTTCGAAATAAAAACTTATTAAAAATTTTCCCAGGAATCTTAAGAATTTCATTAATCACTTGAAACGCTTAAAAATTCATTTTTTCTAAAAAATTGTAAAATTTTAATAAAAATCTTAATGTTCAACTCAATGTCGCAAACGATCAAGTTTTCAGTAACAATGCGTCCGATATTTTCGAGATATTCTGTAAGGTCACTTTTCTTTAGATAGGACCAACTCGAATACCGATCTCTTTCGAAGACATATTTTTCATTGAACAATAACGAACAGAAACCCAATAAAAAAATTAGGTTACGAGTCAACGTTCGGAAATAAGCTTTTTAAATTTATGTTTCTAATTACCTGTTTTTCCGAACTGAACCAGCAAATCATAAAATAAATGCCCGTTCGTTGGCGCGAAACGGCTCAAAACTGTTTTCTGATTGGTGATTGGCGTTCGGCACGCTTACGCTTTAACATTTATATTTTTACGGGCACCTATTTCCAACGACAGCTTATAAAACAATAAAAAAGAACGAAGATCGTAATAATAATATAGTTGTGCAAGGACCCGAGAAGAAGCACGAGCAGCTCAATAAAATTTGCTGGGTAAGTAACGTTCATATTGTATTCGGTTTGACAATCTCAAAATCAGTTACTGCAGTCCGTTTCAAGGGGCAATGACGGCCGCAATAAACGGATAAAGTTTTACGATGACCGATTATTGCAGAGGAAAACTTTTACTTTTGGGATGAACCGAGGCCTTCGCCTGCCTCGTGTCTTCCTTTCGGCAAAGTTTGATTTATATCACTCTACACATAAACCTAAGGTCACGATTACGTTAAGGACGTTGGTCTTCGCAAATCATCAAACAAACCGAAGGGATTATCTACATACTAAGCCCCAAGAGCCTATGATGTCAAATTTTGAGCCACAAGTCGTTAAAAGTAATACACAATTGAGAAAAAGTTACATAGAAAATCAAAATTCCATTCACTTTTTCATACGCCAATTGTTAAGCAAATGTTTTTTCATTGAGCTTCGATTTGATCCCATTTTTCGTAAAAATTTGACACCTTGGAATTTAGTAATTTTAGTTTTAAAATCCAAATTTTGAACCGCTTTTTTTAATAATATAATATCAGTGATTTATATTAAGAAGAGGAAAAACGAAAAAGTTGATTTACTGTTTGACTTGTAAAAAAGTCTATCATTTATTTATAGATCCTAAAGTCATGCACAAAATCAAAAAGAAGAATCTGTTATAATCAGCGCTGGGCAAGTTACTTTTGCAAAGAAACTGCTAAATAAAAAAAGTTATCGTTACCGTTTTAAAGTGTAGTCTTTTCTTACGAAATTATACTTTTTTTATGTAAAGTTATACCAAAGCGACTTTTCAAGAAACAATTTAAATCTCTTTAGTCACTTATTTTAATAAATTAAAACAGAGAACCCAACCCAAGCGCGAATTGCAGAGCTGAATACATGACCCAGTGTTGGTCCAAATTTGGCAGCCAAAGGTCGGCTAAAGATATTGGGCCAATATCAGCATTTTAATCGGCCCAGTGTTGAGCCAGTGCTGGCAGCCTATATTAGCTATTTATATTTGTCGATCCTCCACCGATGCTTGGCCCAGTATTGGCACTTTGTTCCGCCAAGTCTCACTTTTAGTACGGGGAACCATGTTTCACGAGGATCAGCCAAAGTCTGGCCCAGTGACGACACATTACTGGGCCAAGACTCACTTTTACCACGGCAAACCATGTTTTAGTTAAATCAGCATTGGCAATTTTTTTCGCCAAGTCTCACTTTTAGCATCTAAAAAACAAATCTTATACGAATGATAAAAAAAAATTTATTGAAAAATTTTAAAAATTCACAATGAAATTTTTGAAGTTATGTCATTAAAAATTTTTAATGTTTATGAAAAATTATATTTCCTGTCATTGCAAAAAGTTGTGAAGAAGTCTACAACGGAAAAAACGAAATATTACGCGAAGAAAAATTGTAATCGATTTAAATTATTTATTTAAAAATTATTGTATTGATATTCCTGTTAACAGTTCGTGTAGTTTGCATTTACATAAGGTTGCATGATAATAAATAATTAGAAAAAGAGAGTTTAAGATCTGGTTCTTTAATTTTTCTGAACTGTAGTTTATCAGGATCACTTTTTCACAGAGTTTCAACTTGTCGGTTTAGCGCAGTGGTTAGCACTTCCGACTGCTAGGCGATAAATTTAGGGATAGATGATTATGTAGGTTCGATGCCCCGTAGCGTTAGAAATTTTATTTGGAATATAATGTTTATATTGTCATATATTTATTCAATCTAAACAGGATCCTTAATATTTATATTGAAAGTACTCGCAATCAATTAATTATTATTGGTTAAATACCTTTTTTGTCATATCCTTAGTACACAGTGTTGGGCCGACAATGGCAGCCAAGCCTTGGTTTCGAAGTCAAGACCATAGTTATCAATCCGGAAATAGCGCGACGATGGCAGTTAGGTTTTGTCCAATACTGGTACCCAGTGTTGGGCCGACAGTGGTTGCCAAGCCTTGGCTGCCAAGTGCAGGCCATAGTTATCATTCCGTCATTGGTGCGAGAATGGCATTTTTGAACTTTTTTTAAAAATCTCAACAGATATTTTTGGATTTAAACGACTTTGTTTCATTCACTTTAATTCCAGCTTAAATTACATTTAATTAATCTGCATTTCGTATGAATATCATAAAATTCTCTTGAATTCCCTTAAATTATTCTAAATACACTCGAATTCTATGCTGAAATAAATGGAATATTTTGGATTTGTTTAATTTCATCTGAATTGGGTTTGAAACACGCAAAATTCTGATTAGTTTATCTTGAATTCTTTTGAATTCTTTGAACTACCCTTCATTTTTTAATGTAGCCTGCATTTTTTTATTTACTTGAAGTATTTTAAACTCCCTTTGAATTTTCAGGTATTCTAGAAAAATATTTTTAATTTCCTTGAATTTTGCTAAATTTAGTCTAATTTTAATGAAAGGTTAAAATATAATTTGGATCTGTTTTAAATTCACTTAATTTTTTCCAATTCACTTGATTTTTTATGAATTTAACCAAATTTTTTCGTTTCACTTAAACTCCTTTGAATTTACTTGAATTTTATTTGAGATTTATTGCTTTTGTTTTTTATTTCCTTAATTTTTCCAGCATTTTTTTAATTTCACAAGGAACTCTTATAAATTTCATCAAATATCTTAAGGAATTTATTTAGTTAGGGCGTGACAGCCCCATATGCTCCTTGTTAATTAAAAAAAATTGGTTTTAAAGTTTTGTCGTTCAATCTGCTCCTTCCTGAATTTAATATACACTTGTACCTGGATTTCCTTAAATTAGATTTGTGCGTTCCGAGACTTAATGCCGCTCAGCGGTTTAGCGATAAGCGGAGCAGTAGAAACCCAGGGTCGCAATTCAAGGCGGCCTCACTCTCACCGCGTTAGTTGCATCAAATTGCATCATGTCTCAAAATATAAAAGAAATACCAGACGTAACTCATTGGGTTCCAGCCTCATTATACTACCGGGGTAAAGGGGGAGGTATAAATTTTAGCTCAATCTAGAAGTTTCGTAATGCTTATTTAGGCAACACGTTCGATCCCCAACACCGCTCCAACACAGGTAATCTCTCTAGAAATCACCCAGAGTGGAGAGCTTCACAAAGTAATCATGTTCTACACTGAAATTGTTGAATAATTTTGTAATCTTAGACTAATATCTAAATCCCATTCATACACACTTAACAAAACAATATGTTCTTGAACAAAAAACTTTCGTTGGTATTTGCTTATGTTTATTGCATAATAGTTTGAAATACAAGTCACCTATTGTTGTAAATATATATAATAGAACGCGAGAGCGATCGAAAGAGGCAGATGGACACTTCTAGCAATGTGGAGAAAACGAATCGAAAATTGAAAACTCAAGATCGTAGATAGAGAATAAATACGAACTCAAATCAAGCCTCGACTGAACTTTGGGGGTAGACTTTGGAAGACTTTGGAGGAGTCTTTGTTTAAAAGCCCTCGTCTTTCCGTCACGGTAACTCTGAGTCCACAATAAACCATGGGAGAAAAAAGAAGAGAGCCACTTTGACCAGGTCCGATTCAACGATTACGAATTTCATGCCTACCTATAATAAAACCCCTTACTCGAGATCTCGATCAATTATGCCAGGTAATTTTTAGTTCATTCGCTAATTTGCAGCTGTCGCCAAAAATTTTTAATTTTTTACTTTTTTATCTCTTACGTCCTTATGAGTATGTACTTAAACAGGTTAGCCGTAGGTCAAGGAAAACCTGGAAATCAGGGAAAAGTCAGGGAGCTTCATTAGCCGGGGAAAGTCAGGGGAAAGTCAGGGATATAAAAAAATCTTGCAAATTCAGGGATTTCTATGAGAGGTAATTCAACTAACTGTCCATGATAATAAATTTATCATTTTTGAATTTTAATTTTATTTTTTTTATTCCGTTTATAAAAAAGTCATTGGTAAGAAATTTTCAAGATTTAGAATCTGGACTTTGAATATCTATAAATGATTAGGGAAACTGAAAAAAGTTGGCCAGGGAAAAATTGAGATCTTTTGTTAAAAATTCCTCTTCTTGGGTTGGGAATTCAACTATTTTGGCAGAAAATACACTTTCTGTTTAAAATAAATATTTTGGTGTTGAGAATTAAACTGTCACCTTTCCTATTTTGAAAATTTTACTTTTCTGGTTAAATTCAATTGTTTTCGAAAGATGAAATATTTAATTGAAAATTGATGGTCTTTAATTGAAAATGCAAATACTCGAAAAAAAGTTTTAAAAAAATTGAATTTTGTAGTTGAAGAGTCATCTCTTTTTTTGGTTGAAATATCAACTATTATATGTTTTGTTGAGAGTTCATCTTTAAAGGTTGGCGGTTCACCTATTTTGTTGAAAATTTAATTATTTGGTAGAAAATACAAATTTTTTATTGAAAAATAAATTATTTTGTTGAAAGTTTTTGATTAAAGCTGAATCTTTTTTGGAAATTGGTCCATTTCGATTGAAGATTCATATTTTTTGTTCAAAATTCAACTGTATTCGAAAAAACTCGTTTATTTAGTTGAATGTTTCGTTGAAGTTTTATCATTTCTTTTGTATTTAAAAATTTGTTTAAAAACTCATTTATGTAGTTAAAAAATTAAAGAGTTTGTTTAAAAATTCAACTATTTTGGTGAGAAATTTATTATTTTGTGAAAAAGTCTAGGTTTTGTTCCAAAATTGAGCTGTAACATTAAAAAATCGTTTAGTTAAAATGAAAATGCACCTTTCAATCTGGAAAAGTCATCTTTTCAGGTTTAAAAAAGAACAATAAATTCAAGATTTTTTATTTTAATCGAAAACCTAATTGTTTTATTTCGTTTGTAAAAGTTCTATGTTTAAAAATTTTACAAGATTAAAATTCTGGTATCTGAATATTTATGAACCGAAAAAAAATTGGTCCGAAAAAGTTAGAGAATGTTGAAAATTAAGTTTTTCGGCTATCCTGAAAAAGTTTATTGGTCTTTATTTATAATTTTTAAAATAACGAGCTCAGACTTCCTAAACTAGAACAGGGCAAAGATAATTTTACCTTTTTCTAAAATTTTTTGTTTTATGTAAAACTGAATGAACTGTATCCACAAATATTTGTAGAGTAATCATCTGTTGGAAGTAGACACCTACCACGGTTTGGGCTCGGGTCGGTGAAGATGGTTGCTCGGGAAAAAGGATGTTAGGTACCTTCATAAGAAGTAGTTTATGGTTTTATTAGGGGGCATCTACCATTCAAGTGAACTCATAATGTGCCACGCTAAACTGCAGCTTTGTCCCTGAAACTGGTATATTATTGCCTGGCCCAGAGCCCAAAGAAAATTCGTCGCTTCTTTTTCAAGCTGCATCTGCAACCTCAAAACTCAGAAGTTTCGAGGGATTTTTGCACTTAAGGCGAGACCAAATTGCACAATGTTAATACGACAAGTGACCTCGAACATAATTCATGAGAGTAGTAATAAGTATTTTTTTTCTTCTCTTGATAGATTATTTCGTCCTTGAAGGAAAGCAAAAAAAGCGTGTTAAGAAAATATAATAAATCTAAAACATCAAAGTCTCCGAATGTGATTTAATAATATTCAAGTTAGTTTAAACAAAATAGGTGATTTCAAACATTCATATTGATAAAAAGTGGCGTAACTATATGTCTCGAAAGCTTGCAATTATTGTTTGTGGAAAATAAAAACCTGATTTGCTTTTCATTCCTTGAAGCTGTTTTACATCTTAAACTAGAAACCTTGTAAATAATCAAAACTAGTTGAGGTCGTAATTTTTTCATCCCCTCTAGAAAAAAGTGGTCATTTTTATTCAATTTTAATTTACGGAAGCCCATTCTATTCCTTGAAAGTTTTTTTTTACAGTATATTCGTAGCGTTGTTATACAAATTATTTTTTTCGAAATAATACGTACACTTATTTTAGGTAGTTACTTTTTAATTAAAAATTTGCTAAATAATATGATTTGAAAACGTGAGAGATAGAACTGTAAAGAACCAGTCAAGGAATAAAATGAGCTTTTATAAATTACAATTTAAAATTGAATGAAGATTACAATTTTAGATTAATAGTTAGATTATAATATATAATAAACAATTGTGTCTTAAAATATTTTTTTATGATTTACGCTTAGGTTTCTCTTCTAAAACTTGATGAATAAATGAAGTTAATATTAGGTAATTTTTAACTGTAGAGTCTTAGAGTCCTAGAACATCCTTGTTCACTAATGAGAAAAATCGGGGTTAAATAAATAAGTATATAATCGTTTATGATATTGGATGCTAATTTTGGCTTTAGGAACAGGATAAATAATTCAATTAATCTTTAATTGAACCGAACGTTTCGATGCAGAATGGTGGGCCTAATCAGTGGTTAATTAAAAAAAAATTCGGAACAATTTTCAGTTTTTTTATGTTAGTGTTATTCTTCAAGAATAATTGGTATTGTCGATAAAAAATTATTAGATTTAAAAGAATATTACAAATATTAAACAACTTCGAGTTATGTCGGTGTGTTTAACCTGAAATTTTTAGTTTTAAATAAAAATCATTATGGATTTATATCTAAAAAAAAATTTATCATAGAATTTTCAAACTGTAACAATCTGAGATTATGTTAGAGTTTGTTTTTGTTAGAAATTAAAATTTGAATTGAAAAATCATCAGATTTAAAAAACGAATGATAAGTTTTGAGAAATGTTAGGTTATGTGGATATTTTATGTCGAAATTTGTTTTGTTTTTTTTTTAAACAAGAATCATTGTAATTTAAGGTGGGTTTAGTCTTTTAACAATTTTTGATTATTTTCGTGTTTTTCGTCCAAATTTGGTATATTTGAAAAAAATACATTTTTCAAACCTTTTAAGTAAGATTCACAATATTTTCCAAAAATTTTAGGTTGTCTAGTTCTTAGAAGAAATTTTACAATCTTAAGCAATTTGTTGTTATTTTGCTGGATTTCATCTAACATGGTAAGTTTTAATAAAGAATCAATAATTTCCATGAATTTTGACAATATTTGAACAATAATAGGGTATGTTAGATTGTTTTGCGTTCTTTGCCGGGAATCTGTTATTTTAAACAAAGATAATTAGACTTCAAAAATTAAAATTACAATTTGGAACAAATATAAATTATGTTTGTGTTTTTGTCGGAAATTGGTATTAAATAGTGTCCTTGCTTTTTTTCTTTTATTTAAGATAAAAGATGTCGTGAAATACAAAAATTTGTAATTATATTAATTTTATATTTTAATTTAAAAATTGTCTAAGAAGCAGTTGCGCGCAGTGCGCATGTCACTTTATTGTTCTCTAGTTTTTTAAATTGGCGATTTGATTGGCTATTTTTTACAAGATAGGTTAAATAATTTCCTTTTTACGTTGTTGAAGCACTAAGACTTTTTCTAAACGAAATTTTTAATTATGATAAATAACAAAATTCCTATTGACTACTTAAAAATATTGTTTGATCCTTAATTTAAAAAATCACAAAATAAACAAAAGAATATTGAAAAATTGCAATTTTAATACTATAATTTTTCACTGACAACATCATGGAAAAAGAGTTCACAATCATTTTTGCATCTTTAATGTGCCTCTCTTTGCGAACCACGATACATGGCATCAAATAAAATAGGTGTATAAATTATTTTTTTAGATGTGTTCATTTTTCTATTTATTATAATTATTCGTAGAAAATGTTATCTTAATTTTTAATATTTATACGGTAAAAAATCTTGTTCTTATTCTTCGCACTGTACAAACTTTCGTGTCCAATCGCGTGACCACTAAAATTTTTTTTCATGTTGCGGAAGTGATGCCAAAAGGATTTAATCGCAGTGCAATTGAGCGCCGTAGTGACTCTTCAGAAAAATCGAATAATTCAAAAATAATAAGAAAAAAGATTTCTATTTACTAGAAGTGTTTTGGAATTTATAATTGAAAATTTATATACATACTCGAAATTTTTTGTTTAAGTAAATTTTAATTTTATATTAAATAGCGAAAATTGGCCATGTTATGGCAATTTTAAAAACCGTGTTGGAAATTGAGGTTCATTTGTCACATTAAATTGAATACGCCCACCGGGAGTGGATTTTATAGAACGGTCTTTTTGTGGTGGATTAGCTAGTTTATTTTTTCCCATGATCCGTAATTTCCCATAAATATTCGTGTTAGCTGTCATAACGGAAGGAGTCCGGTCAAATGTCGTGACCTTCTCATTAACCCGTAGAAGAAGGCTGGCGGCCTGGAGCGGTTCGCTTGACCACAAACCTCTTAAGAGAGATCGAGAAGGCGAGTCAGATCTAAATTTGGAACGCCCACGCTTATTCTTTCTTGAGAGGCTGAGTTGCACCTGCACCTGAGCACATATATCCTCTCACGCAGGACAAAATGTGAGAATCCCCTCTTCCGGTGACTGGCTAGTCCTGCATTTGCATACATCCTGATCCGGATACATTTCTGTACGCATGCTTGCGGTTGCCTCCGTTTCAAACAAAATTGGTCTAACTTTTTCATTATTCTTTTCACACACTTGTCACCGTATAAATTTTATCTTCTAAATTTCGGATAATTGTCTCTTTTAGTTATTATTATTACATAAAGAGTTTGATCAATATTTGTATATCCAACAATAGATCACACTTTCGTAGATATTAAATATGGATTAGAATTATTAATAAATTGTAATCTGGAATTTTGCTTCCTATTTTTTGCTTAATAAACAATATATTATTGAATGAAAAAG
Source organism: Belonocnema kinseyi (assembly GCF_010883055.1). Taxonomy (NCBI): domain Eukaryota; kingdom Metazoa; phylum Arthropoda; class Insecta; order Hymenoptera; family Cynipidae; genus Belonocnema; species Belonocnema kinseyi. The sequence goes on along the minus strand of NC_046662.1, from coordinate 82,704,385 downwards.
TCACGATATTTTGAACACTTCTTTCACTCCTCCCCTCCTTCGTTATACATAGGGCATCACACATCCTCAGGGTGACGTCACAAATAAGAACACACCATCCCGCTTTTAAATTAAAATTGTTCCTTTTTCAAATTTATTTAATAAACACTGAAAAAAATACAAAACTTACAAACATTATATTTTATGTAGTGTTTCATTAGTCGTCCATACCCTTTTCCAACTCTTTCCATTTTTATAGGGACGATTGGACACAGACTATATTTTAACAATTTAACAGACTTGACAGCCGAGTTGACAGCCCAGTCGAATGAATGAGATTAATTTTCAAACAAGAAAGGAGACTTTTCTAGCAAAAATGTGAATTTTCAACAAACGAGCAAATTAATTTTAGACCAAACAGTTGCATTTACAACGGAGTATTTATTTTGTCTTGGGTTAAAAAGACGAATTTTCAAACCAAATGGTTTAAATTTTTAAAAATTAATTTTTTACACAAAATAGGGGACTTTTCAACCACAATTTTATAGTAGAATTTTGAACAAAATGAATGAAATTTAAACGAAATAGTGGAATTTCTAAGCAAATACTTGGATTTTCAGCCTACAAAAAGAGGTATTTTTAAACCAATGGTCGAATTTCTAAGACAACATTTTTTAACTTAAAACAAAGAATGGTTAATTTTAAAAAACCAAAGTGAATTTTTAACACAGGAATTAAAATTTTTACCAAGTAGTTAGATTTGTGAACAAAAAATTATTCTGAACCAAAAATTTAATTTTGATATTGTAAATAAAAAAATATTTAAGTTTTAAATAAAAATCAGTTTAATTCAACAAACAAAAAAAGTACGAATTTTCAAAAAAATATTTGAATCCTCAACTGTAATAGATTAATTTTTAATCGAACAGTTGTATTTTTAATCAAAAAGGTATGGATTTTCTAGAAATCAGTTGATTTTTCAACCCGAAAATTTGAACATTAAACAAAAAAATTATTTTTAACCAAGTAGTTGAATTTTGTATAAAAATAACAAATTAATAGAATAAAAAAAATAGTTGCATTTTCGAGGCAAATAGTTTAACTTTAAATTAAAAATTATCCATTTTCAACAAAAAATGGAAAAGTTAAATTTTGAGTTGAAAAATTATTTATCGTACAAAAAACGAAGTTTCAACAAAATATTAACATTTTTAACTAAAGAAATGGACCTTTAAACAATATAATGAATGTTTAACAAAATGGTTCAACTTTGATTCAAAGTAATTAATCTTGTGCCAAAAAATTCAAATTCACAACATAATGTATACATTGTCAACCAAATTGCTCAATTTTCAACGAAAAACTATCAATTTTCAAAAAATAATAGAATAGTTGAATTTTTAGTTTAAAAAATTGACTTTTAGTCAAAATAAGAAAACAAAGTTACAACAAATTACAAAACGGTTATATTTTTAACTAAAAAGATGGATGCTTAACTAATAAAACGAATTTTAACCAATGTAATTCAAATTGGAGCCAAGAGGTTAATTCTTTAATCAAGAAGATTGATTTTCTATGAAAAAATACGAATTTATAATAAAATACTTAAATAAAAACTAGATTAATGAAGTTTTAACGGAAAACTATTAATTTCCAATAATATTGGAATAGTTGAACTGTCATTTCAACAAATTAATTTACCACAAAAAAAACAAATTTTCAACCAAATATTTAAATCTTCAACCAGAAATTAGGTTTTTAAAGTAAAAGAGATGAATTCTAAGTAAAAAAAATAAGAATAGACTTTTCAATTTAAATTAAATAACTTTCAATGAAAAAGAGTTACATTTTTTTATTGGGATCTATTAATTTAGTTCGTATTTAAGCAAAAATCTAAAAAAAGGGATGTTCCTTAAAATAGCGGAAAAAGGGCAATTCTTTAAAAAAGGGGTAAAAGGGGAATAGTGTGAAACCTGCATTTAGATACTTCACTTTCAACATAAAATCACTTAATTTTAATTTTTCAAACTTCAAAAAAAAAAATTGTTATTTTTATATTTTTCATGTGTAGCCAATGGGAAATAGACTACTGGCGCAGTACTGTGCCAGCGCTGGCAGGGTCGGCGCAATACTGACCACCAGTACTGCGGCAGTGCTGGCAGGGCCTTGGGATGATAACTATGTTCAGTACTGACTTTCAGTACTCCACCAGTCCTGGCAGCCAGTACTGGCGCCGTACTACTATCGGCGAGAAAACTATAGGCATCTGCCTTTGAATCTGCAGACTGAAAAATGTAAAAAAAGTAAGGATTTTTGGGTACATTTAAGAACAGTCAAGTTTAGAGCATTATTTCTTATACAAGGGGCGATGGGAAAAAATTGAAAAAATTCATGAGTATGAGGAAAACTGTTGTGAACCAGTTGCATTTGATAAATTTAAGAAATAATAAAAATTGTTGCTTAAAAGTACAAAAATGTGCAACTATATTATCTTCAGTTCTAATACAGATATTAAAGCGATTCAAACTGCAAACTGTAATGGATAGGCTCTATATTTATTTTCAATCACCCGGAAGGACGTGTCGGTTTTATTTTTTGTGAAAATCGCGGTATTTTTATATATTTTTTTGTTGGAAAACAAGTGACAAAAAGCAGGGGAAGGGGTCCTTTTTTTGGTTTACTGCCGACCGCTGGTGCCATTCTTCGGCCCCTAGTTCTGAATGCTTGGATGGCACCTGGCCACGGGCCGAAGAAAGGGACAAGCGGTCGACAGTAAGAAAAACGAGCCCCCCCCCCCCTGCTTTCTGCCACTTGTTTTCCAACAAAAAAAATGTCTAAAAATATCGCGATTTTCACAAAAAATAAGACTAACACATCCTTACGGGTGATTGAAAATAAATACAGAGCCTATCCATTACAGTTTGCAGTTTAAATCGCTTGAATATCTGTGTTAGAACTGAAGATAATATAGTTGCACATTTTTGTACTCTTAAGCAACAATTTTTATTATTTCTTAAATTTCTCAAATGCAACTGGTTCACAACAGTTTTCCTCATACTCATGAATTTTTTCAAATTTTTCCCATCGCCCCTTGTATAAGAAATAATGCTCTAAGCTTGACTGTTCTTAAATGTACCCGAAAATCCCTACTTTTTATTACATTTTTCAGTCTGCTAAGCGCAAAAATTTTTTACATAAACATATTCAAGCTCATTTACGCAGAACACTTTCAGCTTTTATATGACTTGTTTTGTTGCGCTAGCATTTTTTTTGACTGAGTTGTTAAGCTTCAAAGGCAGATGCCTATAGTTTTCTCGCAAATAGTAGACACGAAGATTCGACAGAGTTAAGCAGACGCTCGTTTAAATTTATAACAAGAAGAGGCCTGCATAAGATGTGTGAACTATAATATCGCTTAAAGGATAGATTAGCTTTATTTTGCGTATGAATTTCGATACACTTATTAAAAATCCAACAAAAATGACAGTGGCTGATAGTTAACTAAAACTCAACATAGATATGATTGAACATTTTTAATCGTATCGCGGAAACCAATAAAGATTTTTTCACGTTTTTTCGGCTTGAATTAAAGGTAATATTGTAGGCTCTATGTTATATAATTTTCAGATTTTAGCAACAATTTTCCTAGGTCATGCTAAAAGTTGAAGTCGAGGTAGAAAATTTGATAAAATCTTGAATTTTTTTTTAAACTTCCCACGTTCTGTCTTCTCTTCAAAACGTCAAAAATAAAACTATTAGACACTGCTCGACGTGGAATTTCATAAGCTTCCAAATGTTAAAAGAAATGCGCTACCACTTTTCTTCATCGAGTTATCGAGGCTCAAAGTCAGCAGTGATTTATATATATATATTCGCTTCTTGATCTATGATTTTTCCAGTATCGGTACAGTAATTGAACTGCAATTCACCCAGTACTGCGCCAGCACTGGTCCGCCAAGATTTGGCTGGACGTTGGCAAGACCACTGGGTCAGTACTGCGCCAGATGTAAGTTACGGCTCGATGCAGGCATTTTCCATTGGGTAATGACACATTCTGTGTTCAACCTATCCCCTACGTCACAAATAGTCACAAAACTTGTTTGAATCGCCCATGGAAGTTCGACGTAGTTTTTGAATTCAGAGCTTCAATTTGAAAAATTTCCTAATTACAAAAAAAAATCAATATTTGGGGTTGATAATGACATGTGAAAACTGCGCTCTCAATAAAAAAAAATGGGGTTAAAAAATGAACAAGTAATAAAAAAATTTGCAAAGACGAGGATTATGATAATTTTAATAAAAAGGATATCTTTTTGTGATAGAAAAAGAATCAATAGTAGATTTAGCGTATTGGAAATATATACAGCAACAAATAAATCATTAATAAAGAATACAAATTTAAGATGCGGATGCTGGATCCTTTCTAAATTGGAACGCCCCCGCTTCTTTTTAAAGAACCCCATTGAGGCACCTGCAAATGATCCTTCTGGTGAGATCCTTCACAGAGGTGGGAACTTCGATCCTCGCACTTCCGGTCGTCAGCTTGAAACATAGCGGAAGATTATGGTTTGAAATTTACATTCTGCGACGACGATTTACTAATTTCCCATGGTCTTGGCTTGGGGTCCATATTTGAATAGAATGAAGGGTGACGTCAATAATCTCTTGAAAAAATAGTTTCACGAGAGGGTCCCCATAAGTTGACAGATGGATTGTGAAAATATCTGTAAAAAATCGGGTAAACGTGGAAACTAAGGGGTTTCATGGGGAAGTGAAACTCGCGTTTTAAAAAATGCGAGGGGTACTTTTTTGTTGATCGCGGATTCCTATGTTCCTGTATTTTCCCATTATAAAAATGGGGTAAAGAAACTAGACGGTTGTTTAAAGCAAACTTACTTTTTTCCTTGGATAACCGAATTAGTTCCAATCTGACTTACCTATACTATAAATTTATAATTTATTATTGTCAGTTTGTTGTTTTTTTCAATTTCATATTAATATTGGATCAACACAAATGTTTGTAAAGGGTTAAAAAATCAATAGTATGGCAATATTGAGGATCTTTTTAAATAAATGCTTGAATGAAGAATATAACAGGATGGAAAATCAATAAGATAGTATAAAAGATACTAACAAAAAGGTTTAGAATGGAAACTTTATACACCCATCTACTTGAAAGAAACTGGAGCATCTTCTATATTTCTCTAAAGATCCCCGTGATGTCAGATCATAAGCTGCAACACTCTATTGAATAAAATCGGGTCAATAGACTCAAAATCCTGCAATGCAATGCTGGGAATTGGGTCGTGTGCTGGACACACGCAACAAAAAATTCACGTTGGTTGCATCCGCCTGTTAAAGAATTTCTTCCTTTCCATGCGAAGAAACCTTTTTTTCAAAGTACTTTACTGATTTTCCCTGAATTCTACAAACTGCATGGAAGTCTGATAATAATTGTTTTATTTCAAATGTATGATAAACTACAGTTTTGTTGATCGTGTAACGGTTTTTGACTTGTGTGTTTTAATTATGAAAAAATGTTTATTTAGCTTTAAAGAATCTGCATTGTATACAGGTGATTCCTGATTTTGCATGGTGTCTTCTTTCTAACTTTGCATCCTGACTGGGAAACCCAGAAAATGTGTGTGTATGTAGAAAAAACTGGAAATGTCACTGGATTTTTGTTGCTGTCAGGAAATTGTTTTGAGAGCGTGATTAATTATTTTTTTAAATTGCAATATAACATTCAATAACAATGGTTCTTCCTTTGTAAAAGTAGCTTTATTTTTATGTTATGTTAAACTAATTTGTTTGAATTTATTTCTTTGAAATTAATTTTTTTACTGAAAATTTATCTATTCTATTCTTGGTTAAAAATTGATAATTTTTATTTAAAAATTCAAGTATCTGGTTTTAAATTCTTGTGTTTTGTTAAAATCTCGTTCTTTTTGATAGGAGGTAACAAAATTGATTTCTTCAATTGAAAATTCAACAATGTACTCACGATTCTTTCTCTCTTTTGACTGAAAAGTTCTTCTTAGTAAAAAATTCAGCTCACATAGAAAACTGATCTCTTTTTGGATGAATACAATTGTTGTTTATTGTAAATTCATATCTATTTTGGTTCAATGTTTGCGGTACTTTACAGTAACAGTATACATATATTGTATTCCGAATTAAAAATAAAAACTTATTCAGTTTTGAATGAATTTACTTTAATTTTGATCATTTTATTTGTATACTCAACGAGAATCCACATTAATTACTAAAGGATCTCTTTTTTAATTGTATACCTACTCTTCCCCGACCAGTATTTTGACATTTTTGAAACAGTAAACGATTTTTTACTTCCTTCGATGGTTGTAAGATTTTGTCTATATTTTTTTATTCCAAAACATCTTCCAAAAATTAGGAGAATTTTTTAATTGCTTTGAACAAACTTTATTTTAAATTGATAGTGGTTCAATTGATAATAAAAATATAATGAGGCTCAAAAAATTGAATGTGCTACTATAAATTTCTGTAAAAAAGTAGACGCTGGAAAAAATTACCCTATATTTTTTTCTCAATATAATTACATAACAACATACATTTTGCCATTTTTAACTATAGCTTGTTCATTTTATCACGGTAAAAATCACGAAACTACAATCGAAGATATTTTGAAGTATCTCATTTTCCCAGATTTTTTTTATTTTTATAACAATTTAATGATATTTTTTTAAACCCAATAATTTTTTTCCTCTTAAAATTTAAGCCCATTTAATGCCTGAATCTCCAGCTATACAGTAAAAGCTTATATAAATTTTTTGCTTGTTGTTCTAATTGTGAAAAACATAAAATCGTATCGAAAACGCTAAAAATAGCATTCGATAATTCAATCAAATTCCAACTAACCCTTAATGAAAATTACAAAAGACAGGCGGAATAGAACTAATGTTCGTACATTAACAGCAACAAATTATTGCGCTTAAAAAATGTCATTAAAACGTTTTTAAATTTCAAGAAATAGGGGGGAAAAGAGATAATTGGAAATACTTTCAATTGTATAGATTCGTGATTTTTCATCGCTATAAAACGAACAATCATTAGTTAGAAGGGTGTGCTTTCCACTTCTCCAATGAAAAAATTAGAAATCCAATGAAAAAATGGCAGTGTATGAATGATTATGTAGATACCGCGACCACCAATTACGTAACAGGGCGAACTTTTAGAACTTGTCACCTCGTATGCGTGAGGCTATTCAAATTTCCTTGCTGCGCTCAACATTTTGCAAAGTAGCCAGCACGTTTATTAAGAGAACAATTTTATTTTGTGTATTCAAAATAAACAAAAACTTTAAGGAATATTTTGTTTTTTGAATAGATCAATTTCAACCAGCTGTTCAAAACTTATAGTACATTGTTTAATCGGTTACCTTGCTCATACAAAATGATATAAATTCCATCTTGAACCTCCACTACTTCATTTATAATACATGAAATTACTAAAAAGGGAAAAACGAATGCGCCTTATATCCTCATATTTTTGTCGCTTAAAAGAAAACTTCCTAATAATAAGTCGTGCAAAGATTATTTTTTTGCATACGTTTTAAGAATAGTTAAAACATACGAAACATGAACGGATTGTTATATCATCGATTGCTACTAAAAAGCGTCAGCTGAGTTCGACCCTAAAAGTGAAAAATATTTCATGTGCGCTGGGGTCTTGCTCACCTCAGCAGCTTTATGATACACCCTGGCATTGTTTGTTATGAAAATGTTCACCCTGTGCAGATCCGAAGCGACTGTCGTTTTAATCTACCTCCTGGCATCATTGATTCAAGGTCTGGAACGCAATTGCGATGCCCCCCTGACCGCGTGTGCAGTAGCCACCCCATTCGCAATGTGCGGGTATCGTACTATTTCCCTTCCGGAATGGTCCTTACCTTGCAAAACTTCCAGGAGAAACAAGAAAAGGGGATCACCTGGCGACGGTTCCCACGTTTCTGCGATTCGCGTTGGCTTCACCCCTTACCCTCAGTAGAGGACCTCTGAAGGTGGTCGGATGTGCTGCTGCTGCCATACCATAATGGTGCGTACGTAGAAAAAAAAGAGAATGAGGAAGAGGAAAGGAGTGAGAAAGATTTTGAGAAAAAAAGAGGAGAAAGAGAATCAGCCGGACTCGTGTGCGCGTGGCTGCCACACGAACCCGAGGCGATATTTCGAGATTTTATTGGGAAGGGAAGAAACCGATGGTTTAGGACCTATAAAGGGAGGTATTTGTGTGGAAAAGTGAAGATTTCGCAAATGTTTCTTCAGGGACATTCGGGACTGAATAATTCCTGAATAATAGTTTTATTTATTCTTTTGTCTCTTGTGGCTAAGTTTTTTAGGATTTAAGTATGCAGTTTCTAGCAATCTAGCCTAGCCGGATTCGCGTGTCTCTCAGCAGGGGTTGAAGGTAAATAAAAAGCAAATTGCGAGTGCAAATAACGCTACTAAAGTTTATGAGGTATTTTCGAAGTTTATATTTTTATAAGTGCAATTTATTGGTTTATTGCTGCAGCCTTCAGGGTGAATGAACCATCACCTCCTGAGGTATTTAAACTCCTGGGTTTGCTACGGTTCTGTCGTGAAAAATTTCTTTCTGAAATTTCCGAGTCAAAAGTGTGATAAAGTTCAATTATAGAAGAAAAAAAATAATTGAAATTTAGGTCACGCCCAGTCTTTGAAACCTTAGGCGATTGCGGGCTATCTTTGAAAATTGTATTAAATGTGGAAAATTATTAACGTCAATTAATATTTTTACACACTCTCATATTTCGAGATTCATACATAAAAACCGTCTTACCCAAATATACTTTCTTGTTAATAATAAAATATTATAAATAATAGTGTAAAAATCCCAGTAATCGTCAGTATGACATTTGAGTAACAAAACATTCTGTAAGACAGTCAACTTTTGTCAGTGTCCTGTTAACTTTCTTATAAGTAATCATCGGTGAGGAAGTCTTTGATGAAGAATAAGGGATGAATGAGAGGTTTGTTTTGGTTCATTCTTTCCTTTCTTTCTCTCTTGTTTCTTTTGTTGTATATTCATCTCTAATAAGCCGGGAAGGAGATACTTTTTCAGTGGATGGCATTTAAATCTTGAATACCATTTTTTTAATAGAGACACTAAACTCATATTTCTTTCCAATCTGCAGGGTTTGCGTATTAATATTTCAAGAGTTCTTCTAATTGAGGCCAAACAATTTGTATACCATTTCTTGAATAGAATCTTCTTATTGAAATTTTTGTGTAAATAATGTTTTAATTATTAGCAATTTTAGAAATATATACATTTATGTATTGTTTTCTTTTTCTTTTTGGAAAATGTAATAATCTAAATAAATCAAAGACAAATTATTTGTGAGCTCTTTTGTGTTCTGATTTTGGTATATGAAGTGGTTCATAAGAAAATAGATTTCATTTCGATCTTAAAGGAGTATTTTTGTTATTGTAAATTAATCTTCAGCAAGTAGTAGTAGTCCTATATTTGAACTATTTCAATGATAAAATTTGAGAACTTGATAACAACAAAACCGAATTCCCACGTTAAGATGTTTGCATCCAACTTCCTTAAGATGTTTGTTCAAAGCGGAAGCGGCTCAAGAGGCAATAAAGTTGTTCCAGCGGTTCCCCTTGGTCACTTCCAGCGGATTTCTTCCCTTATTCTTATCCATTGCTTCGTTTTTGCTTAACCCTCCGATCAATTCTTGTCACTTGAGGGTTTGAGGATGTACTTAAAACTATTTTCTGGCAATATAGAGAACAATTTCAAAACAAAGAAGTACCTCCTGTCGAAGCATAGATCAAGCTTGTACCTATAAGTCTTTACCTAAAACAACTAGTAGCCGAAACTGGATCCCACGAGCTAACGACGGGGGTCGACCTGAAATGACAGAGCCTAAACAGATCGAATTTCTTTAAAGAATCGCAGAAGGATTTTAACGGGCTGCGGACAGCTCTTGATCCTTACCATATACTCATATAGTCATAGTCAATAGTGTCTTCTGTATATTTTGTTTACTATACTCTATAGTCTATACTCTGGGTTCACATTATGAACTCGGCAACGTGTCGGTCACATTAAGTTACTGTGATCTGGCAGTAGTAGGTGCTTGGTATATTTCATCCCTCAAAAGTTTTTTCCCAGCGTCTTGTGGGGCTGTTTTCTTAGAACTAATTTATTTCTCAAACTTTCTTTTAAGTGTGTGTCATGTTTGGGGTCAAGGAAAATCTATTTTTTAATTAAATTGATGTTGATATGCCAGGATAAAATATGAGACAAAATACATATTATTGAGACTTCAGTGAATAGTCGAGTAGGGTGGGTCAAGAAAACATTTGTTTAAAATGAAAATTGGAACTGTATTAAAAAGCAGTGCACAGTAAATAAACCATTAATTGGTCAATGATTGCAATGTCATTCAGCCCTTTTAAGTAGCCATTTATAAAAAATTATTACATTTTGCAAATTGACAAAATTGGTTAGAAGATAAATACCAATAAATTTTCGTCCGACTAGTGATACATGTCCGAAGAACGGTACACTTACCCTATTAGGATCCTAAAAATGTATAATTAATATAAAAAATGGTTATTATCACAGTTTTTATATTTTCGTTTTCATTGGTATCTTTTTTAAGTTTCAGAGGTCTTAAACGTCTGTCCAGTTTTGTCAGCTTTTTGAATATCTTTCTTCAGGTGATCATTTGTTTTTAATGGACCCCTGTTTAAAAAAGAACTTGAAAATCTAGATTAATGACGAATTGCGAAATAATTTTTTTCAGTTATTTGAGACTTCTCTATTGGTAAAAATACATTTGAACAAAATTTTAAAATTCTGGTAAATAATTAATGTAAGCACATCAGATTTTTGAAAATTTGAGTTTTGTATTTTTAAGAAATAAAATTGAATTTAAATTTAATATAAATACAGTAGTAATTATAAAAAAATTGAATGATTGATCTGAAACACTTAAATGAAAAGAAACTTTAACTACAGAAGCTGAAAATATTCCTGCAACTTTCTTCGGGACTTTTGTTCAAATTATATTTTTTATAATTAAAACAATAACTAAGCGTCTTATCAAAACATATTTTTAAATAGATTAGTATAGATTTTTCAGATAAACAATTTTGCTTATCAACCATTTATCATATCAGGGTCACGCATACTGCGCATTGTATGACGGAAAAATTAAAGTATTTATTCTAATTACACACGGATGCCTCGCATATTCAAAACGTTTTTTATAAGGATTCATATCCCTTAAAGATGAAATGTAATTTTTTTGTGACTCGATCTGCAATCAGCACCATTAATTAAAAAAATTGTCCCTAGATTTCCGCCTTATAATTATTATTGTGGATTAAATTCACAGAAGAAACATTTTCGTAATTTGTTTATAGCGACGTAATATTAATAAAAGGACTATAGGAAAAAAAGAAAGTTGTCAAAAAAAATTTCAGTTAATAAATCTTTACAAAACTGTTTAGTTATATTGATTTGATGAGAAAATGTTTCTTCACTTTTTCTCATAAAAAATTTATTTAAAACATTTTTAATTTTTAAAATTTTAATGCAAATCATTTTCTGTTATTACTAGAAAAAATAAAAAATGGTTAAAAACATTGTGGTTACGTAATTAAATTAAAACAATAAATTGTTTCTCTGAAAATAAAATTTTTCTAAAATTAAACTATAATAAATATAAAAAATTATCAATACGTTGTATACTTGAAGAATTCTTCAAATATTTTTTAAACATTTTTTAATGACATACATTTGATGAAAACATCCATATTTGGGGTAGAAAATCGTCGCAAAGTACTAATTTATCCTGAAGTAGAAATAAAAAAATTACCAAAAAATTTTTGTTAAGAAATTCTTTATTAAATATGTTTAAACAATTTTTCAGCCACGCACATTTGATGAGCAATTTTTTGAAAACGATACTTTCACAGAAATCATTTTTTTTATGAGAACAGAAAATGCAGTAAATTTTAATTTAAAAAAATTAAACAAAATTAAAATATAAAAATTTCATATAATGTTACAAACAAAGAATAAGACTTCCAATTGTAAATTGCATTTCGACAAGAAATTCTGGAATTTTTACAGATTTAATCAAAATAACTTTTGAGGGCCACCGCCCAACATGCTTGGTCGAACAGCTTAAACTGTTTGAAGCAATTTAATTGTTTTCAATTTACTTGACTTTAAAAACCAACAACAAACCTTAGCAATCTCAAAGAAAGACAATAATTTTCTCAGGTAATAAGATTTTTAATTTTGCATTTTGTATGAACGCTAATTAAGATAGAATATTACCTCTTTTTAAAATATCATTTTTTAAATACTATTTATATATTTAAGCGTATGATGCATATGTACTTCAGAGTAAATTATTTCTTTCTGATAATCTGCTTCTGAGTCCAATATTGTTCATCATTCTATGTATAACATTTTTTTTAATTCTCCAGAAAAGAAAACCTTGTTTTTCGTTTATCGCCTCAATCTTTGTCCGTATATATGGCGATGGGAATCGCATACGTAAAAAATAGCGTATCGATGTCTAGCACATTATAGGGTATCCCCATTAATCTGCGTTCGTAGTGTCCGACTTATTCGTCCTACCGTGACCAAATTCCTTCGGCGGCGACACAAAGGACAAATTTTGGTAGCAACAGAGTCACGAATCACACAACTGCAAACGAAAAAATTCCCAGAAAAAGCAGGACCGTGACAGCAATAAAAAAATTTGCCGAGCTTTAATCCCTAATCGGAACCTGATTAAAAAAGAAATTTTAATTCAAAGGTCATTCCTTTTCAAATTTAAATGCTTTCTTAATGTTATAAAATCATTGTTTCAGTTATTTACGATTGTTTATAAATGAATACATAAGGCTATATGAATGGCATTTATATGATTTTGATTTCAGAGAATGTTTTTTCGCTCTTTTAAAATTTTCAATTTTATTGCTTATCTTATTGTTCTGTATTGCAGCCCATCAAATAAAAATAAAAATAAATTATTTTTGAAATATAGCATGTTGGGAAGATTTTATTATTTATTTCATTTATTTCATCATCGTCTGTGGATATCCATGAAAAAATGTAATTTTTATCCAAAAAAAATAACAACTTGCTCCTGAGATTTGGAGATTCTGAATAAGAATGGAAAAAATTCTTCTCAAAATTTATAACAAGTACCCTCAACTCATGCGTGTCTGGTGCTTGATAGATTCTACGCCGGTGACTGTTTACGTAACGATTTCCCTGATTGAAGATCAAGCCTACTTGCAACCCATACCCAAAACCGTTCTTATATCAGGAGTTGAGTGCATTTTATAGTAGAAAACAAAGATTTAAGATTTCAGGTAATAGAATTTAATTTTATGTGCTTTGGTGCTATAAAATTCGCAAATAGTTTTATATAAAGGCTTTTATTTGAAAAGAAGTATTTGATTATTTTACCTCATTAAAAAACTTTTAGCAAGATTTATTAGCTCATTTTACATTAATTGCGATATTGATTATATATCTTTGGGCTGTAACATTTCATTTATAAAAAAGTTTTGAATGGAACTAAGGGCAGTACTCTCATTCAAAAAAAAAAGGATTGCAATTATTCAATTTTTAGTTGGGAACAGTCATGCTACTAACATGCAGATGCTTCTTTATAAATTCTAAAGTGTTGATAAAACTCTATTTCGAAGTAAAATGAAATAACACGGTGGTCACTGGCCGGAGAAATCGGAAATTAGCCTAGAATTTTGAACACCCAAAAAAAACCTGGAAATAGCCACCAATTTTTTGAAAACTTGGAATTTCTCGGCTTAAGTGGATGTGATATGAAAAATAGTTAAAAAATTAACATTTTTGAATTAAATATGAATATTCTTTTATATTATCAATTCAAGATATTTAAGCTTTTCAGTTGAAGAATGACTTAAATAAGAAAGATCCTCTTATATTTGAGAACGAAAACTTCCTCTAATCTAAGGTGTTTAATATAGTAATTAATAACATATAGCAATTCTCCTGTTTTTCCAAGAAAATCTCTTTTTTTTCGTTTCATTATTTTTGGATTGAAAATTCATCTTTTGGGAGAATAATCGTCTTTTTTCGGTAAAGTAATTTTTTAAATTAAAAACTCACTATTATATTTCTTTTTAAGCATTAATAAAAATTAGTTGATTATTTTGTTGAAAATTCAATTATTTTTTTAAAAAGTCACCTTTTTCGTCAAAATTAAACTGTTTTGTTGAACATTCGTCTTTATGATAGAAAATTGCTCTTTTTGGATTAAAAATTGATTTTTTATTGTAGCAAAGTCAACTTTTTTGATTTAAAGCTCTTTCTCTTATTTTTTAAAGATAATTCTTTGTATTTGAGAAGACTACATTTATAATTTTGGTTAAAAATTTAACTATTTTGTTTAAAATTCAATTTATTTTTTGTTTGAAAATTAAATTATTTGAATTGAAATTTAAATACTATTCGGTAATATTTTTGTTTCTTGAAGAAAGGATATTAATTTTAACCAAAAAATTTAATTTTTAACTATGAAACGCAACTGTGGCTGATTAGCCATTTGCCTTTTTGGACATATGTATAAAATTTGTCCTTTTGGACTGCAAATTCATCTTTTAGTTAAAAAGTAATATTTTTGGATTGAAAATGAAACTATTTGACTGAAAATTATTTTTTTTTTAATTGAAAATTCAACTACTGAGTTGAATTTATTAAAAGAAAATTGATTTCTTTAAAAAAATACATTTTGAATCCAAAAGGACGAATTTCCTTACTAAATAGTATAATGACGCACAAAACAGTTGAATTTTTAAACAAAAAGATTAAAATTCAAACGAAGACCCTAGCATTTTCAACCAAATAGTTGCAAATAAAACAAACATTAATTTTCGGCTAAAAAAAATTTTTAGCAGGCATTTGAAATTTTAACCAGAAAAAATTTTCAATTAAAAAAATTAATCAAAGTTTTAAAAAAATACCAAGAAATGGTCCAATTTGAAAAAAAAACTAATTTTCAATAAAATCATTACATTTTCAGCCAAATAAATTAACCTTCAGTTACAAAAAATGTACAATTTTACCCAAATAATAGAATTTTCATTTAAAAAACATAAGTTTTTAACAAAATAGTTATTTACTATCTACCAAAGAGATGAATTTTCAACTAGGATGAGGAATATTCAACTGGAATAGTTAAAATTTCAGTAAAGGAAAAAAAACAGTTTAAAAAAAAAACTAATTTCCAAACAAATGTTTTAATTTATTAAATCAAAAACGATTTAACTCAACTAAAAAAGTAGAATTTTCAACAAAATAAAAAATTGATTAGGGATGAATAATTAAATTTTTTAAGTGTGACACGTTGCGAAGTTTCTCTTGAGGCTGTGGATGATTTTGCTTTTTGGCAATGTACCACTGTAGCAGGTTGTAGGTTGCAGGCTTGCAGAAGTAGCAGAAACTTGCAAGCCACCTTGCACCGCATCCTCTCGATCGCAGAGTGCGCAAGGCTGGTGAGAACATTGAATGCTATACGTTCCCACCATCGTCTCGGAAGTACTCGGTAGCGTCATCGGAAATTCTCGGGCCTACCCGGCTCATGCCCGATCTCGGGGTCCTGTTTCCTTCGCCTCATGATGAGCCCTTCGGTCGCCAAATGGGCCGAAATTTGCCGAAATGGACCACTAATGTAATTTCAAACAGTATGTCATTTGCGTCATTTTCCTTTAGCAAGGGTTCTAATTGCGAAATCTTCCTATCTTTCCAAATCTGAAGTCCAACTTGTCCAGAAGGTTGAGCCCATTCATTCAAAAGACTGTTCGTGCTTCTGTAACATCCGGTTTATGCACTTCACTTTTTCTGACAATCTTCTTTGAGAAAGAAACGGATGATTTAACGATTGCTTCACAGGAAGTTTTTCACAAGAAGGACATAAAATGGGAGTCATTTTGCAAAGATTGTCTCATATCCACAGATGGCTTTACATAACGTCCAACTGAAAACGGTAACTCCAGTTTTAAAATCAAATTTGAATAACGCTACCGACATAATTTTACGGATTTTAATGTTAATCATCCCTAAACAGCAACTAATTTTGAACCCGGAAGTAGCCTGATTTCCAGGTTGAAATCTTCCCTCTGGCAAAATATATAATTATGTATATAGTTTGTCACAGTCACTAAAATAGAGGCTTCTTTTTCTCTTTCTTGTTGAAAGAGAAGCCGACTATTTTAGACGTTTATGAGAAAAAAATATTCTGAGTCCATATTCTGCCCCCAGGTATGTGAAAAAGATTGAACTACTTAGATCGAAGATAAAGGTAGTGACTAAACGATTTTTAAACTTAAGAGGTACAATTAAGAGAGAATTGCTCCTATTATCTTAACTAATGTGTTTTGACCTTTTTTCTAGCTTCCAAATTCCAAACACTAAGAAGTCCGAAGAAAAATGATGCACTCGAGATTGAAATGCGCAGATAAATACACTCTTAACTTAAATTAGTCAAAATTTGACTGATTAAATTAATCAAGCATGTTTGAAATGAGTGATTTGTCTGCTAAAAGGAAATAGTAAAATTATTTCATTACATTCCTATACTCTAATAAATAATTAAAATGAACCTTTTATGATTGATTTACACATTTCAAGTTACGGATTAGCTAAGAGCAATGAAAATGACTAATTTAATTAGTAAAATTCACTGGTATATATCATTAAGAATTACTAATTTGGTCAGCGAACGCCATTATTGGTAGAAAATAAAAATTCTTCTCTAGTATTTTTTTATTGAGAGTTGAACTACTTTGTTAACAATTCATTTTATCAATTCTATTTTATTTTAAAATATAATATTATTTGTTCGAAATATCTCGAAAATAATTCCTTTTTAGATGAAGAATCAACTTTTTGGTAGAAAATTCTTGTATTTTTTCAGCATTCGGTTGATTTCGTATAAAATAATCTTCTTGGTTCAAAATTCTGGCTTTTGGATCAAAGTTGAAGTAATTTTAGAAAAAAGAAATTCTTTTGGTTAAACATTCATCATATTAACCTGAAACTAATCTCCTTTGTTAAAAATGTATGTATTTGATTAAAACTTACTTTTTTCGGCTTAAAACTAATTTGGTTAATTGACAATTTAACTATTTCATTTTTGGTTCAAAATTAGTCTCTTCTTCTTTGGTACAAAATTAATTTTCTTGGAAGAAAAATTAATTTATTTTTAATGCCACTACTTGGATGAAGGTTAAATTTCTTTGTAAAAAAAGTAATCTTTTGTTTAAGGGTTCGTCATTTTAGTAAAAAATTCATCAGTTTAGTTAAAAATTAAACTTTTTTGTTGAAAACATTTTTTTCGGTTGAAATTTGTTTTCTTACTTGAAAACTAAACTTTTTGGTAGAAAATTCTTGTATTTTGTTGAAAATTCGTCTTTTCTTGTTTGGTAGAAAATAAATCTTCTTGCTCGTAAATGATCTATTTTTGTTAAAAACTGTACTAATCTGTTGAATGTGAACTACATTGTTTAGAATTGATATTTTTCGTTAAAAATTAAACTTTTCGGTGGGAAATTTTTATTTTTTCCTGAAAAATAGTCTTGTCGGTAGAAAATTAACCGTCTTGGTTAAAAATTCTTGCATTTTGCTGAAAATGTATGTGCGTATTTGTTACAAAAATTGATTTTCTTGGTTGAATGTTGAACTATTTTGTTGAAATTTCATTTTCAGGGCAGAAGATTTACCATTTTTTATGAAAATTCATCTCTTTTGTTGAAATTTTTTTTTTTCGTTTGTTGAAAATTAATTTTCTAAATGAAAAATTTAACTGCTTAATTTTTTATTAAAAATGCTTGTACTTTCCGGAAATTAGTTATTCTAAGTAGAAAATTTATCTTACTAGTTGAAAGTTGAACTACTTTGTTATAATTATACTTCTATGGTTAAAGATTCTTCATTTTGGCTATTTCACTGAGCAGAATTTGTTGTATTTTATAATTTCAAATAAATTGCAAAGAAAGACAGGTGCACCTGGAAATTAAATCAATCCAAGATAAAGGACTCGCGCTTAGACTTTATAAAACCGGAAATGTCAGAAAGTAAATTCTTCGCTCAGGATTTGGCAAGTTAGAATAGGTCGATATAGCAAATAGTAATTAAGGGAGAAGCTGGGACGTGGAAAGCTTCTTGCACAGAAGAACCATCTGCTACTGGCAGTGACGTAATGACCCATAAGGACAACGATATTCCTTCAGCGTGTTAATTGACCTGCTTAGTCCCTAAAAAACGGCTTGAGCTGACCATAGCTCTATGCAAATTTTCAAATAGGTTTTTTTTCTCCAATGGCTGCAAAATTTCTATCTTTCAACGAGTTCGACCCAGCTAGAAAACCGGCTGTTAAAATTTTGAACTACTCGTTAATACAAGGTCTGTAAGCATATTGCATGTAGAATTTAAGTGTGAGAATTTTCTTACCTTCACTTTTCTTTATGTAATGTGCTATGAGTACTGTGTACTATAAGCTATTGTAAAATAGAGAAGAAAGTTATATTAAGTTCTAATTTCCAGTACAATGGTAGGGGATGAAATACTGCTCAGCTGGAAGAAATTCTATGCTTTCTTATTTATTCTACGTTAGAATAATTAAAAGAAATAAAAACGAACTCATTTATAACTATGCAAAATATAAGAAAAATTTTAATCGCTAGGGTACGAAATTGGTAAATTTTAAATCATGAATCAAGTTCAAAATTCAATTATCAATCCAAACTTAAACCAATAGAAAGGAAATTTTTAATTGGTAAGTTTTAAAACTAAACAACTTTGAATTCTCATTTTGAAATTTAGATTGCATTTTAAACTGAATTAATAAAAACTGAAAAAGTTGATACAGAAGCATTCAAAGTTACAGAATAATATATGAATATAAAAAATTTAGAATATCATTTTAGTTTGATGCACCTGGTGAAATCGAATAATTTTTTTAAATTACAAATTTAACTGTCTAATTTAAATGTGTGCTTTGTAAAATAAAATTTTTTCCATTGAAAATATGTACAATTTGACAAATTTAATAATTAATGAAGTGATGCACAATTAGACAAATATATACTTGTATACCATTCATTATGAAAAAATCTTATCTTATCAATTTTTAAGATTAGAAAATTATATAAATGAAGGCTGCATGTAATAATTTTTAAGTACCTAAATGAAGGAATAAAGAAAACTTGAAAAATGGAAATCGAATTTTTTAATTTGCACTATTTCAAAGTACTGGAAACATCCATAATTATATATAATTTAATCCCGTATAAACTGTTTGAATATGTGCTTTAATTTAAAAAGGAGACAGAATTGAATAATTTAACAATGTCAGTACTCAAAACATAAACAGATATATAGTGAGCTCATTGAAAATTTAAGAAATATAAATTAAGCCTTCTTTATTTTAAATTCAAAGTTTAAGACTTCAAATAATTTTTGTAAATAATATCGGATGAACTATTAAACTATCTTAACCTTTATATTGTTTTTATATAGTTTTTATATAGCTGATGTATTGCTGAATCGATACCAAAAAAAGTGATAGGAGTGAAATAGTAATAGGAGAGTAATAAAAGTGAATTAATCACTTAAAAAAAACTGTTGGCCAACTTCCGACATTTTGAGTTGTTGAATACTGGGATAAATGTCTGATTAAGTAAAATCATTTTTTTTTGAACATTTGGTTTCAATTTTGCCATCTAAATAATAATATATTTTTTCATAACTGGAAGGTTCTTTGCAATCAAAATCCTTTGGTAACAATTCAGCAAGAAATCAGCTGATAAGCACATTCTTTTTTTTTTAATTTTTAAATAAAATGTGTGGAATGCAAAACTTCTAGAATTTTGGTATCATAAACTTTTTACTAATACTATAATATAAAAGCGATTTCAAACAAATACTTTTAACATCATATGGATTAGATTAAAAAAAAAAGAATTTTATGTCAAAACAAATTTTCGAAAAGTGCCTCTTACCTTGTTATATACCGTAACCCCTCAACTGATCATTTCTGCGGAAATGCACGTTTTTTTAGAACTAGGCAAGCCCTTTAAATTGCCGTCTCTATAATAAGACCGACTTGGAAATAAGTCGATATAAAGATTGATTTTTCAAATTTTAGCTTCAAATTCAAATAAAAATCCAGTAATAAGTAAAAACAGGGTATGCTTCTTGTTTTGAACATTCAAATGAACGATCATTTTTTGCAGATCTCTTTGTTAACTACACAACATCCTAAAATATTAGACCTTTCATATTAAAAAAAAGTTTCAAAAAGCGTATAATACGAACTTTTATTTGTAGTTGAATAATTTGGGTTCGGAAAATCTGTTTATAAATTAATAAATGTTTATGTTCGCAATACCAGAAATAATGTAAAGAAGGTATATATATATATTTGCTAAGACCTTAAGATATGATCAGCGCTAAATACTTAATCGTCTATTGAAGCCTGAGGGATCAACTGTTCCGACGACTACCATATATCTTAAGGGCTGGATCCCCTAACAGAGATGAATCTTGAAATGCCCTTCTTATATGCAATAAGAGGGTGTCTGAATCTTTTAGAATGAAATCTTGGCGCGTGCCACACGTCACCTGTCGGTCGATTTATCGATTTTTATTCGTCGGTCAAAGTCACCAGAGTGAATCTTACATTTTAGATTTTTTAAACCCTCCAAGGAAAAAGTGGAAATAAAAAAATCCCACGTGTCTTATTGACATTTCTTTATTACAACAAATCCTACTATGTGAACAACAGAAGTTAATCTACTTACAAATTGTAGCCATGTCCATAAATTTGTATTGTATAGTTTTATTCACGTGAGTCTAACAATAAATACAAATTTCTTCGGTCAAACTTAATTGATCAGAAATGAAGACATCATAATTCCGAATATTATAGTCTAAGAGCGATTATTTCGTCAAAAGAAATTTATCGAGATGAAAAGCAATGAGGTAATTGATCAGTTGAAGCTTTTTATAGTTTCTCGTTCTACTTTTTCGACTTTTCGAGGGAATCCCTACGCGATCTTTGATATGGAGAATCCCCCTCGATTCAACATTGAAGGCCCTGTGAACCTAGAATAAGGAGGGAACGACAATAGCATTGCACAAGATGCTTTTCTTGTTGGGGTGTCTGGCACGCGACCAACGTCACCTGCCCATACAGTTTATACTCCTTATATAGTGCCTTTACACTTACACTCTTACAGTTTACACCACCGATTTTCTTATAGCAGCTGCAATGTCATGATCATCAGACCGAGTCCTTCTTGAATTGTTATACGTATACAAAAAAGACACATGTGGATAATACGTTGAGATTCAAACTTGGCGGATTATCACCCTCTATAACGTACAAATCACCATACCTGGCAATTTGTAGATTTTCTTTTCCGGAAACACGTGCAACTATAGGAAACCGGATAAGGTCAACACAATATGAATCAGACGTTTTAAACGTGCATATAAGATAATTTTTTTTTTGTATTTTCTATAAGATTAATGAATGATAGTTTATAGGCGACAATAAAAGACAAAATTGTTTGGTTTCAATTTGCTCTGAACGAATTCAAATTACACATTTTCATGGAAAGAATGAAAATATAGTGTAATATTGATTATATGTTGGACCGTGTGAAACTTGGACATCCAATGTCAAATAGTTCATGAATATTGACTCCTCTTTTTCCTCCTGTGGGACGTATGTGTCGGTATTTCCTGATAGAGCATCTGTCAGCAACACACGCTTGTAATTTTAAATGATCTCACGGAACGACGTATGCAACCCCACTTTGTATGCTTTGAATGCATTCGCTTACATCATGCTGGTACAGGAAATTTCCAATGCTATTGTGAATTTATTTTTAAAAACAATATAATTTTTAATATGTTTAAGAACAGATCAATGAATTCGAATGTATTCCTTTGTAAAGTGATAAAGGAAATTTAGATAAATTAAAAAATAAATACATTTCAAAAGCACAGGAAATTGAAAGACAAAATTGAAAAAAATGCAACTAAAAAATCTTTGCTGGTAAAATTTCAGTTTCAAACTTATTATTTATCATGTACTCAACATGACGAATTTATAGGTTCATATAAGGAATTAACGTACAAATTTTAGAATCCATGGTAACACAAATGTCAATTTTAAACTTAATAATTGTCATCATGTATACCTTAAATGGAAAACTTATGGGTACACTTAATAATGAGTTATTGTGAAGTTTTTGGAATCAATGCTGGAACAATGAAGGTTTTAGTCTCAATCATTATTATTATATATAGGTTATTTTAACATAGGTATGTAATTGAAAAAACGACTGGAACCAGGAATCGAATTTGAAATTTGACTTGTTTAAAAAGCTCTCTGGGCATGTGTGGGAGTTTTTAGCATATAAATACAGTAGAAATATATTTCCATTAAATACCAAGTTCCAAGTTCGGAATGTTTCCTGTAATTCCAATTTTATTTCCTTGATCTTGTAAGTTTTTTTTCATTTATTTTTATGCTAAAAAAGCCCATAAATTCTCAGAAGAAATTAAAAATCACAAGTTGCAAAGATAATTTTATTGGATACAAAAGCCAAAATTTTGTAAATTCGAGATATTTCCAACTTCGATTCCTTTTAGTCTTAACGAGTTTTTTCCCAGTTTTTTTGTCACTGGAAAGTTTGCAGGCACCCAAAAAAATACTTCTCCTATTTACACAGGCTTTAATAATTTTTTTCAAAAACAAGGTTGAATTAAATATAAGTAATCTCTTAAAAAATTATTATATTCTATCCGCCAAAACTGGGAAGCTTTTTTTCGTTTCCAGAAATGTAAAAAAAAGGTAACTCAAGAAAATTTTTAAACTCTACATTTTTCTACATTTTTTCAAGCGTGGGTAACGAATCTGCATATCTATTGATTTAAAATAATTCTACTTTTTTTTAAGATCCCAAGGAGCTACTTTTTCGCGCTGAATCAATTTCGAATTCTAGGAATTGTTTATTTCAACGTATCCTATTACAAATGCGGAACATTTGATCATGTAAAACACCCTAAAGATATTAATCGGTTAGACAATAATCTACCGCTTTTACCATAAATTCATTAATTTTTAGGGGGGGGGGCTGAACCTTGAAATCGGGAAAATTGAAAAATGATCGTGAATTCGTTGAGACCCGGAAGAATCGGGAAATGAGTTTGAACTTCTTTTTGACCGGGAATTTTTCAAATTTTCAAAAGAAAAGTTTATTCAATCAAATGATATATTGCAATTTAAAGTAAGATTCATTAAACATTTTTATGTTAAGTTCAATTTGTAACTTCTTAAATCATGAAATCATTTAGTTTATGATTCATAATTCTAAAATGTTTTACTTTAAAACTTTTTCCATTTTGATCCTTTATTTTCAAGCGTACATTTCCAATTAAAAGCATTCTAAAATACAATTAAAATAAAATAAGATTTAAAAATAGATTTTTTTTTAAATCCCATACATTTTCTACTGATGAAAGTACTGGATGACTACCAATTTTCCAACACATTATTTAGCCAATCGCGAGCCGTTTACCGAAAAATCGATTTTGACAGAATGGCACAAATTGAAATTTTTATTTGTTAAATTGTAATTTAGAATTATCTAAATGTAACACATTTAACACTTTTTTTTAACATAAAATTTCCGTTTTTCTTGAAATTATTTTATTTATTAAAACAAGTGTAAAAAATGTTATACTTGTAGAATTTTATTTGCGAATTTAATAACCATTTCCTCGATCAAAACTGCCACCCTTTTTTTTATTAACTTATTCTCATCGATAATAATAATTCTTTCCGACTGAACCCAATTTCTCAAGTTTCTATGGCCACGTTTTGCACATATGCTTATGACGTAATTCGCATACTCATCAGCTGGCGTGACGTACTGCCCTAAAATCTTAAAGGGGCGCCATGAACCAGGGTGCCAAGGGCATCATCAAGGCTCAAAAGAATAAGGATTGGTGAATAGAGAAAGAATAGCGGGGAATTATATGTATGTCGCAAGCAGAGGGGTCTACACGTGGGAAAGCGCATGCCGCACGTGGAATACGCGTACCGAGATCCCTTTTACACCTGGAATTTTCGGACATTTATCAGAATCAGAAATCATGACCCCCCACCTGCGGAGAGATACCTTTGCATTCGCGTGCCTTCTCACTAGGGGGGAAGTAAAACTGTGTCACTCGTGAGAAAATAGGGGAAAATTCGGGAAATGATAATTTATATGCTTGGATCTATTTGCTTATTTGCGGTATTATCCTTTTATCATTTAGCATAGTATGGTTTCAAGAAGAATGGAAACTGATCTAATTGACGAGTAAGTATTTTTTGAAGATCTTAGTCCTTAATTGAAGTCAAGGAAATAACAAACGAAATTAGCAAACAAAATTACAAACAAAATTAATATAAACAAAATTAGTGATTAGTATCTTGTAAGGAACAAGAATGTTTAATGTTATAGTCAACAAAATGTCAATTGTTAATGGTAATATTGTTAATTGTAAAATTTTGACATGTTAACTCAAAAATTGAAAGTTTTTGCTCCTTAAAAGATACTAATCACAGGCATTTTTATTTGTATTCGTTTTTGGTAATAAAATGTAAAAACTGTTCTTTTAAAATATATTATTTATTTAGATACGTTGAAAAAAGGCACGCAGTGATAGTTGATACTTCAGTATCATTAATAAAAACAAACTTTTTAGTAATTTCGTTTGTTCTTTCTGTTACTTCAATAAAGACCGTAAGACCTACAAAACATACTTACTTATATTTACATTGACGGTCGAAGGAAGGATAGATTCGATTTTTATCAAATCTGATTGTTGATCTAATTCATTTTCGGAAGATGTTGTTACCATTTAAATATATTAACGTCCGAGTTTTTATATTTACAATACGATTTTCTATTGTAAATCGATGTTGTTGATATGAAGCTGGAATTTTTTCGCCTGAGTTGTTTATATATTGGATAGTGTTTTTTTGGTAGATTTGACTTACTTCAAACAAACAAAATTGAAGGAATAGATGTTAGATCCTTTATTGAAGATAAAACTTTAAACGTATCGAGAGTATAGCACACTCCACATCAGGAATAAAAGCTCACTAAGGTCGATTAAAGTTGTAAAATTTAAAAGAACCATCCTTTTAGGTTCTAATTCTCAATTAATTAATCTGTTGAAAAAATAAAGACAAATTTTTTTAATAATTAAAATATTGGGAAATTTTATGAGATAAATGATTTAAAATGGTTAACGACTTGAAAAAATTGACATTTTGTTACCGATGTAATTATAGAATATAATTCATCCAAATAACAAAACAATTGAATTATATTTTCTAACCCGACTTGTAACAAAATGTCAATTTTTTCACGTCGTTTACTTTTTAAAATAATTTACCTCATAAAATTTCACAATATTTTTATTTTTAAAAAAAGTTGTTCTTTTTTCTTTAACAGACTAATTAATTGAGAATTAGAAACTGAGAGAATGGTTCTTTTAAATTTTAAAACTTAAATCAACCTCAGTGAATTTTTAATTCTGACGAGGAGAGTGTTATACTCTCGGAATATTTGAAAGTATTATCTTCAATAAAGGATCTAACATCTATTCCTTCAATTTTTTTGTCACAAGTAAGTTAAATCTACAAAAAAAACACTATCCAATACGATTTTTGATAATAAAAACTCGGGCGGAAATTTAAGTCCGGGGCTGGCCATTCTACGGCCGGAGAGTCCGGGTTAACACGGGAGCTAGCCGGGGAGCCCGACCGTAGCCCGAACAAAATTGGTGCTTACTGCTTTACTAGATTTAAATGATTCGGGTTTCAATTGTATGAAGAGCATTAGTCACTAAATTAGGTAATCAATTTGATTCTTTTTTACTGCAGAATTGGAGCATATTAATATATGAAATTCCACAAGCCCAGCACACAGACAGCATTAACTATTTTCACGTAGTCGTTGAGAGACAAAAAAGGTATTTAAAAAATAAATATGAAATGATTGCGAGTATTTTGAATTTAAATATTAATAGTCCTGTTTAGTGTAAATACATATATTATATTTTTAAACATTACATTACAAATAAAATTTCTAACGCCATGGGGTATTGAACCTACATATCTATACATAAATCTAACGCCTAGCAGTCGGGAGTGCTAACCACTGCGCTAAACCGACAAGTTGAAACTCTTTGAAAAAGGCATCCTCATAAGCTACAGTTCAGAAAAGTGAAAGTACCAAATTTCAAGTTTTCTTTTTCTAATTATTTATTATTATGCGGCGTTATGTAAATATAAAATACACGAACTTTTAACAGGAATAACAATAAAATACATTTTAAATAAATAATTTAAATCGATTACAATTTTTCTTCGAGTGATATTTTGTTTTTTCCCCTTGTAGACTATTTTACAACTTTTTACAATGACAGGAAATGTAATTTTTTATGGACATTAAAATTTTTTAACGATGGAACTTAGAAATTTAATCGCAAATGTTAAGAATTTCTTAATAATAATTTTTTTTTAATTTCCACACGTGGAAAATCCATGCGGATATACGCATCCATTTCTTAATGAAATCAGAAAAAGTGATTAAATTATAAACAAAGTTTAACTATTTTATTATTGCCAATCAGCGCCCGGCCAACTACCGTCTGCGCATTCGATCATAAGATTTATCCGGTCAGAGCCCAGTCAGCTCCCGACCGGGGGTTTGACATAAATTTTGGTTAGACAGTCTCCGACCAGCGCACGGTTAGGCTCTTAAAAAACAAACATATTTCGGTCAGTCCCCGACCAGGAACCTTGTAGTACCAGGGCTAACCCGGGCTATTTCCACACGGGTACTACCGACAAATAATTTTTGAAGAACAAGAAAAAATTCGTCTTAGGCCGGATTTTAACCGGGAACATCACTATCCATGAGTCGAGCTTTAACCAGTTCTACTACAACTACACCAACCACGCCAACCACTCCTACTATTGCTAATCAGCCATACTAAACTTGTTTTATATAGTTTAAAATAGTGAAAAATTATAGTTTAGAGACGTTTTATGGAATTTTGCAGACGATTGTAAGATATGGTTTAGGTTTAATAAAAACTATATCCTTTGTTTTTGAAGTTAAATTGTGAAATAAAAACTTTTGCTATTTTATAATGGCAAAAAATGTCTTTGTAGGCATACGCAGAATGGCTAGGGTTTATTTACTATACAGGATATGTTTTGTGACAAAAAAGGCTCTTTGTGGAAAAGCGCAAGCTTTTAGGGGAGGGGGGGGGGAATAAAGGACTAGTATTAAAAAAAAAATTAACATTGACTTCACGTTAACCAATTACGCCACTGAGGTATCAACAGATCTGTTCTTGTTTTTCATAGTTACCTTTTTACAGGGATTCCCGATAAGGCAGTTGTTCTTTTTGTTAAAAAATTATTTGTCCAAAGTAATCATTCTACCATCCAAATTCGTATTAATTAAAAGTTTTTAATTTTGAACGTTCACAAATTTAATCTTCCAAATGTTATGAAAAACTAGAAAATATCTGCTGAGATCTCGATGACGTAATTGGTTAACGCTTCACTCATGGATGATGGCGTTCCCGGTTCAAATCTGGGCTGCGGCAGATTTTTTCTTCTTAAAAAGTTATTTGTCCGAAGCAATCATTTTAACATCCAAATTGGTATTAATTAAGAATGAAGGCTTTTTAAAGGCTTGTATTCATCTTGTCATCGTTTTCATTCGTTAACTTGAACTAATCGCTAGTAGAAAATGTTTCCGAAATATCACATGAAGTATGACTTGAAAATCTTTTCGAGGTCCCTCAAATCCTAATATTTTAATAATCTAAAATAACAGTACATAAATCTCAAATCTTGATTTTTATTCTTATATTGGCTTAAAATACTGCCGACGTTTTTTCAACTATATTAGAAATCATGAATGTGATTGTAATTCACAATGTAGTTCAAGATTTTTGCTGTACTTTTATCCACTCTTTTAATAATTAAATTACATAAGCTAGTTGTACTGTTATATGAATGAAACCAATTTTTTAATATGTACAGTTTTTTAAATTTCTGTAACAATAATGAATAATTTTTAATTAAAAGCGTAAATAAAACAATTTGAGATAAGGTAAAATTTTGAAAAAACGCCAATATTTCGAATAAAATTTAAATTTTGTAAACCCTTAAATTATAATTATTCTAAAAACGTTGAAAATTATATGCTTTCTAATAGAAAACTTTCTAAATTAACGAATTCAAACATAAAGTGTTGAAAATTAAACCATTCCAATCTTCGTTTAAAAAATGAAGCATTCCTGAATTATGATCTTGAAACTAGAAGTTGTTAATAGTATGATGCATTACAAAGGATGAAATACAGCGATCGTTGTGTTACATTCCGAGTATTGCATATTATTTTTCATAGCAAATCTATTGAAAATTCGAGTTGAGGTACCTGTAGAGTGTAGACCCTACCTACCTACATGTCTACTCTAGAGCTGGAAAAAAAGTTTCAACCCTAGGGATGTAAACACTATGTTTCAGCCCGCTCTACACGTACCGAAACTCGAAGACAAAATTTTTCAACCCTAGGGATGCAAACACCGTGTTTCAACCCGCTCTACATGTATCGAAACTCGAAGTTTCAATAGATGCGCTATGAATGACGATTCTTAATGTTTAATTATTTTAATCTAAAGTGCTAAATAAATCATCTGGAAATCAACAATAAAGTGTTCCCATGCAGGGTAAACAACTATATGTTGAGGATAATTTTATAAGATGTCAAACTGAGGTATATTTAATAAT
Source organism: Belonocnema kinseyi (assembly GCF_010883055.1). Taxonomy (NCBI): domain Eukaryota; kingdom Metazoa; phylum Arthropoda; class Insecta; order Hymenoptera; family Cynipidae; genus Belonocnema; species Belonocnema kinseyi. The sequence continues at coordinate 82,675,443 of NC_046662.1, read as the reverse complement.
CATTAATAAACATAGGAGCTTCAATGTAGACAGTAGGGTGGGTTGAAAATAAAAATATCTGGATTTCGAAATCACTACAACGCCAAAAGGTATCATATTGGGATCCTAACGAAGTAGAATCAATTTGGAATCAGTAGACCTGGCAGCTTGATTACCCGCGCTCGAAAAAAAATGTTTAAAATATGTCTTGCTTGCAGAGTTTTTTTAATTTTCTGGATATTCAATTTTTTTGACGTTTCTGAAGTTCAAAAAGTCTATTTAATTTGCAAAGATTTTAATCAATATTCTTCTGGGAGAAAATTTCGAGGAAAATCCCTGTTTAAATCACCACTGTTCTTAGAGAAAAAAATCTAACACCTGTTTAAATAGTAGAAGAATTTTTTCGTGTACCTAACAACTTTCCAGTGACAGAAATGGACCCGGATAAAACTTGATGAGACCGTGAGAACGAAATCGGAAATACAGCAACTTTTTAATTTTTGATTTTTTTTTTATAAAATGAAATTATCTTTAGAACTTGTGGCTTTTAACATTTTTTTGGACACTTGTGGGCTTTTTAGTATAAAAGTTCACTATATGAAAATAGAGAAGACCCAGTAATCGAAATTGTAATTCCAGCAAATTTTGAAAATTTTGAAATAGGACATAACATAATTTTTTCCTAAACCTATAAACATCCTCACACAAAATTTTAAACCACAATTTGTAAACAAGAAAAAGAACTTTTTAAGTACCCGACAAAATTCTTCTCTTATTTACATAGATGTTAAGAATTTTGTCCAAAAGCAGGGGTGAGTTAAATATGAATTATCTCTTGGAAAATGATTTATTAAACTCCGCAAGAAATTAAAAAGATTCTTTGACCGCCAGCAATGTACAAAAAAATACATTTATAAAGGGAATTTCAAAGTCTGCAAACAATAATATAAAAAAAAAGATTTTGAACGTGGCAAACCAAGCGGCATATATCCATCCATGACAAATTAATTATACTTTTTTTAGGATCCCAATACGCTACTTTTTCTCATTGTAGTGACTTTGAATTCCAGAATTTTTTATTTTCGACCTACTCTAGTGGACAGAATAAATGAATGTTGGATTATGATATATGATTTTATAAATATATTTCTAAAATAAAATTCTGCAGGGTGGTTTATTTTGTGTTGACAATTTTTTGTACAATAGTAGGCAATAAAATGACCCTGGCTCTTAAGGCGCCTGGACATTATCGGTAAATGGGATTTCATAATCTGCGGCAAAAACGGAAAAGCAATTTCGTGTACCTTTTGGTTTTCGACTATTACACAAAAAATAGAATTTTCTATGAATAAATAGCATTTACTAGAAGTCTTTCTACTCTTTAGATTATGCATACTAAAAATTAGACACGAAATGACTTCTCCATTTGGCCTCAGTTTATGAATAGCGATTTACCGATGATTTCCAAGGGCTCCAACTGTTTTGTGACTGCTTCCAACTAAATACATTCAAGAAGTGCATCGATAATATGGATACTTCTAGCATCATAGAAATCTTTTCCTTCCCTTAGGGTGAAAAACCTCTTCATAGTTGGCTCCCTTCTGCTCTTTTATCTTAAATGAGTAGGTCAACGTTCCATGTGACTATCTCTATAGTTAAAGTAGGAGAGTGAAAAAAGACTCGTTACTCTGAAATTTAGGATTATGTAAAATATGCTAATCCTTTAACAGAAACCTTTGTAACGTTGTAACTAGGCCGTGAATTTGCATCGAAAGGCTGGACCACGTCCTTTCTCAATATAGCTTCAGGATTAGAGAACAAGCCTTTCAGAAATTGTATACAATAAGACTGTTTTTGTTTTACGGAACACGAGAACGAAATATTGTAATACTTTATTTATGTTTTAATGATATTTATAGACAGTGGGATATTATAGTATTTGAAAACATAATATTCTGCCTATTGCACGGAGAAAAAGATATCGCACAATGATATCGCAAAACCTCTATATTAAAATAAAGCGCAATATGATAACGTACAAGCAGGTTCCGGAGCTTTGTACGATATTATAATCCACTAACATCGCTTGGCCACTACTAGAACCCTCGTATATATAATGAAATAATAATATAATGTAAAATCTTTCACTGTACGATATCACGATTTTACGCTATTATAATGCGATAATTACGATTTATAGCGCAGAAATTACGGTATATAGTGCAATTTATGCGATAGCGTTTTCTCTGTGTGGGTTAAATGATATCTTTGCTGGTTTTTTGAAAGATATCGTTTTTAATTGACTCATTTATTAGAATTTTTTTTATTTTTTGGGACAGGGTGTCTACCTGGCCGAGAAATAGGTAAACCAAGGAATATAATTCACTGACCGGTTTTTCTCTCTCGAATGTACTACCATGAAAATTAAAAATGGTTTCATATGTTTTATTACTATACTTATAAGTTGGAAAAGGGTATTTGTGAAAAAATCACAGCTCTCACTTGGAATAGGGTCTTCTGAAAAGAAGTGAAAATTCTGACTTGGAACAGGGGATTTTAGTGAAGAACTATAATTTCGATTTTGAGACAGGGAATTTTCTAAAAGATTTATATATCTGAGTTTGGAAAGGCAATAAGGAGAAGAAACATGAAATAATGACTTGAAGAACTCAATCAACTTAAATTAGAACAGGGAAATTCCGAAAGGAAATTATAAATTAGAAGTTTCGATTTATGATAATCTGAAAATCTTTAAAATTCCGTGAAACTTTTATCTTATCTGAAAAAATCGCCTAAAATTTGTGGAAATTCTCTGGGATTCAAATTAAATTAATTTTATTTATTAAAGTTTTCTAAAATAAATGTGTAAATCTACATAAATCTTTGCAATGTTTTAATCTTTTGAAATCCCTTGAAACTTTTAAAATCCCGAGGAATTGCTTCAAAATTGATTTAATTTAATTTATCTTCCTAAGTACACTAATATCTTGAAACCTTTGGAAATCCTATAAAGTAAAAATCCATTTAGAAAAGTATAAATGATTTAAATGATTTTGTATATAATTTTGATTAAACTTCTTCATTTAAGTTCTCTAAAAAAACCGTTTAAATCCCTTGAAATATTTAGAAATATTTTGAATCCCTTGAAATAGAAAATTCTCTGGAATTTAAATGAAATTAAACTTATTCATGCAAATTCTCTTTAAACCCCGATCCTTTGATCTTGTGAAATTCCTTAAAATATTTTCAAATCCCTCGAAATATTTGAAATCACTAGAAATACCTTCAAATTTAATTTATTTTATTTTCCTAAATTCACTGGAAATATTTAAAAAGCTGTAGAAGTCATGCCAAATTCTTTGAAAGCTCTTGAAGTTCTTTGGAATTTCTTATAAACTGCTAATATATTTTGAAATCTTAAAAATTCTATGAAATTGCATTGAAATATGGCGACATGGAAATTCTCTAAAATTCTTTGAAATTTCTTTAAATTTTTCGAAACCCTACCTTAATTAAATAAATAAATAAATTATTCACGTGTACTTTGTCTATTTTTTATCCATTCTTTCAATGCTTACACATTCTTTATTTGTATACTGATTTCCTTATAATGATTTTCTGTCATGAGTTTTCTAGAATCGCGAAAAAATAATAAGAAATGCATTAAATGAAAATAATTATAAAATGTTCCGATTGCAATTTGAAAACAGATTTTGAAAATGTTTAAAAAATAAAAGAACAGAAAGTTGTTTTTCTTAGAAAAAAGGGGAAAGGGAGAGAGCATTGTGGTTTCCTTGCTATTCTTGCTTCTTTGAAATTTTATTTTCTTTTTTTTTGCCTTGATAAGGGTGGTGTATGAGTGCCGACACGTTGTTGATTATTTCTTACAAATGTTTCTTTTGTGATTTGATACACTGTAAAAAAATATTTGTGCAACATTGCAAAGTTTCGGAAAATTACATATTGTATCATTGTAAATATCACACACTTCACTGTGTGATTTTAAAAAATTATGTGAAATTACAACCTCTAGTAATGTAAATAAAAGGACCCTCGAACAGTAGTGTAATATTACACACTCGATAAAAATAAAATTATACATTCCCTCGTACGAACTTTACATTCAGAATGTAAAATTCAGTCGCAGCGTGTAAAAATGCCAAGCGTCGGTTAAATAATTTTCCTGTGATGGAAAATTACATCGAGATTTTTAATTTTACCAAAGATCTTTAATTTTACCCTGGCGGAAACTGTAAAATTTTTGATTTATTATTAATTGAAAATTTAGAATAATTAATCAAATAATATGTGAATACGAAAGCGTCTCACGTTTTTGTTGTTTATCGATGACTTTGTCCTCTAATTTTGAAGCATTTTTATTTTTAATGCGAGGAAATTGACAGCTATGTTCAACTTTTTTGACCGCTTTCACACAAAAATAGATCGAATTCGAGCTGTTCCTATTTTGCCTTTTACATTTTCCGCTATTAGAACGGAAAAAGTCCGGTTATTCAAAACGTATATTTCATATTTTTGTTACTGAATATTTAAACATAAGAAAAAGACCCATAGTGTCTAATGTGTTTTAGGTAGGTGGTAACCTGTCCGGCTTATGTTTCTTCAATCTCCATGAAATTGTACGAAGTTTGAGTTTTCGAGTGTTCGAAACCTGTCGCCCTGATAAATTTTATTTTATTCTTTCATATAATGAATTTTACATTTTAGTGTGTAAAATTATCGGCCGCATCGGAATATCACAACAGATGTAATTGTGAAATTAATCGCTAGGTGGATTCTTACAATTTTTCGTAAAGTTACTCCGATACACGAGGGTCCTTTTATTTACATCCATCAGAAATGTAAAATTCAATATATTTTTTTTTACAGTGTAGCAATAAAAATAAAAAAGACGAAGGAAATAAAAAGAGAATGAAGGGGATTTGGTTAGTTACCTTCTCATTTTTTGTCGTCTTTTTTATTTTTGTCCAAAGAAAGAAATTTTTTCTTCCCTTTCTTAGAAACCTTTTAATCTTTTCCAAATTGCAATGGGAACATTTTGTGGTGTTGTCCAAATTTGGTTGTCGGATCCTTGGTTTTATTTTCAGGAGTTCTGCACATTAACTTGATTATTGGACGTTAAATAGGATTTTAAATTTGATTTTTAGCTCATTTGGATTTCTAAAATTTTTTTTCGGAATTTCCTATAATTGTTTTTTAAAGGGGGCATCGCAATGTATTTTAATAGATTTCAGGATATTGCTTAATATTTCTAAGGATTTTACAACAGATTGCAGGGGTAATTAACCTCTCGTGTCATTTCGAATTTTTTTATGAATATGTAGTTCAATTTCGACGATTTACAATGAAAAATTCTCCAATTTTTAAAATATATCAAATTAAAGACTTTTTAATATATAATGTGTAGGGTTTACTTGAAAACTTTAAGATTCAAAATTGAAATTATTTGATTTTATACATTTTCATTTAAAATTTCTTCATTAGTGAACAATACTATAGATGAATGCGTTAATTTATTTTTTTGATATTCTTATAACTAAACAGTAACCTAATTTTATTTAATGAGAAAGAACTGCAAATATTTTTAAAAAATTGCGTAACAACGGCTGGGCGTGTGTGTGTAGGGGATGGGGGATCTAAAACAATTGTGACTCGTTACATGGAGGAGGGGACGGATACAAAATGGGAAAAAATGCGTTGCCTATAATTTATGAATTGTCCCTTATACTGTAAAATTCCATACTGAAAGAAAAAATGAAGTGACCTTTAAAATTGTTTTAAACATCTGTCAAGTTCCATTTGATCGTGTTATTTACATTTGACCCTTTTCATGCGAATCATTGGGTTAATTTTATAGAGAAACGTGGCGACACGCTTGCTGGTTAATTAAAATTAAATTTGGCCCTCGTCCTGTATCATCGTGCGATGAGGGGCCATGCCATCATGAGAAGCATAGGTAACCAGTCCAGGTGGCTTCGTGCGTTAGTACGACATGTGCGTTCAATGACGGTACTATCTCTGTGGGAAAATTTCATACCGATGATTGTAACTTCTAAATATTTGAGAGGTTGACACCACATTTTCACAAAATTAGATCACCTATGATGGATACATATATACATTACCCAAAATTCAACCTGTGTATCCAATTTTCACCCTATTAAATAACTACCTATGAATAATCCTGTCAAGATTCATCATTCAAATAATAATTTAATAGTTATTTTAAATTGAAATTGCAATCGCAGTGCGTGTCTATTTGTTTTATAAAATTTAGTTTCCTCTTATTGTCAACTAGCAGTAAATAGATTCACGCGAGGCGCGCCTTCCTGAATTTTTATTTACAAACAAAAAATATGAAAAATTTAGAAATCCATTATCAAACAAATTTTTAATTATTACAGGTTTTCAAATTTTTGAAACATTAATTTCAAATGAAAAGCGTTTGATATTGAAAAAAAATATTGAACAATTTTGAATCGAAAACGTTTCAAATCAAACAATTTAGATTAGGCAAAATTTTGAAAAAAGAAATATTTTGAATAGAATGAAAGGGAATTAAACTTGCATAATTTCTGAATCAAAGCGTTTAAAATTGTATGGTTTGAAATTAAAAGTTTCTAAAATTGAAAAATTTAAAATGAGAAGATATCAAAGTGAAATTTTTTAATATAAAATGATCAAAGTTTGACAATTTCCTGATAAAGAAGTTGAGATTTTATCATTTGGAATTCAAAGGGTTAAAAATTAAACATTTATTTTTAATTACGAATCTCGAAATTGAATGAATTCAGATTGAAATGACAAAAATAGGACAATTTCAATATGTTTTAAGTTGCATAATTTCAGATTAGAATTTGTAAAACTGGATTACATATTTAAAAACCACAGAAATTAAGATTGTATTATTTCGAATTAAAAGCGTTCAAAATTGAAGACTTTTGAATTTTAATCATTTTTAATTCTAAGAAATTAAAATTTTACAATTTAAAATATAACAAAAATTGAATGATACGTGTAAAAGCTTCTAATAATCTTGAAATTCTAGAGTTTCAAATTTTTATAAATAAAAAATTATAATTTGATATAATGAATCCATTTCAGAGCAGATAGGGTTCTACACTTAAAATTGCAGAATCTATCGCAAGCGAAATATGTTGTTTGTTAGAAAAAATTAGGTAATACGTGTGTTTTTTACTTGAAAAAAAATTCCAAGAATTTGAATTTTGTTTAAAAAAAACCTAATTTTTTCCTTTAAACATCTTTATCTTTTCACCTTATTAAGATATTTATTATTTTCTTATCGATTCAAATAGCGATCATCGTCTTATTTCTCAAGAAAGCAACCTTAACTTTTTTTGCAAATTTTTTATATTTCTACTCTGATAATGAAAATATCTTGCAAGTTTAAAACTTGCTCAATAACTTTTGTAGCCATTGTTAAGGTAAAAGTTTCCACGTCTATAATTTTTTATTAAAAGAGCCTTTTTTCTTTTGCGATATATTTTATAGTTTGAGAGAAAAATAAAAAAATTACATTTTCAGGGAAAAAACAATTCACCTGGTCACAAAAATGGCTTAGCCCGCATGATGCTGATAAGATGCCTTTCTTCTACAAGTAAAAAGTTTTAATACGTAATTGGAAGAATAAAACACGTGGCGTATTCCAGAAAATGCTTTTTTTTTCAAAATTTGAAGAAGAAAATAAACTACTTTTAATTTAAAGTAATTGTTTGGTTTTACGGGAAATTTAAAATCGTCTGATTGTTTAACTTGCTAACTTGAAATTAGATCAAAATTATATAATTTTTAACGTTTAGAAATGTATTGAATTATTCTTTTATTTAGATCATTGAAAATGATGACGTTTATTTATATTTTTTAACCAGAAGTTTTTCAACTATTTACTTCATAGCATTTAAAATTTAGAAATTTTCTATTTTAACTAGCTAGCAGTTTGATTAGCTGGTAATAAATATTGATGAGGTTCAACTCGCCATCATATGCTTTTACCATTGAATTGTGTAGTTTTATAATCATAATAATAATAATAATTTTCGGGAGAAACAAAATAAATTTCTAACTTGAATTTATGACCGCAGCCCCATCAGAGATTTTAATGAATGTTTAGTAGCTCCCTGTTTTCAGAAAATGATTTTAAAATCTAAAGACACGTAGAGAGACTTTTTTCATGTATCTCGAACGTTTCTACGGGTAAAAACACGGAAACCTTCCTACAGTAGATAATGCAACCTACAGTGGATCATCATTAATTAAGAACACTAATAAAAAAATAATTCATTTTAATTTTAATTTATTTAGGCGCATGGTCTCCATGAGATCAAATTAGTTATTTTGCATAAATTAGTATTTTTAATTAATGAGTATCCAATGTAGGTTGCTCTATTCACTGAAGGGCGGTTTCCCCTACGCTGAAGAAAATGTGATTATTCTATGAAACCATAAGTGTAATTATAGTGATTTTTTTAAACTTATTTATTTTTTTTTCTATTATTCTTTTTCTACTGACTTTGAATGTTACTAAAAAAATTGAAGGGCATTTTAGTAATAAAAATATGCTCTAGAAAAACTGATAATATTCCAATTCAGTTAAAAAAGAATAATAATAAGAAAGTAGAAAACACAGTTAAAAAAAATGTATCCTTTGCGCGGGCACATTCTCATAGCGCCATGCGAGCAGCTCGCCCTGATCGCACATTTGAGCGCGGCGTGCGACTGCTGCTTCTCGCGTTGCGCGTTCGATGAAGTATTTATACCGCGCTTCACGCTCAATTATGCATTTATCTCACGCTCGACCGTTTAAAATTCAAGCTCAAAACATCCACCACTGTCATTTTGTGATTGTGAACTCTGTTTTAGTAAAAGAGCTTCGGATTCAGAGAACACATTCTTATCACGTATCTCGTTCTTAGCACTCGATTTTGTCCAAAATTTGAAATTTTTTATTATGCTGAACACTTTTATATCAAATATAATACATTTTGTATGTACCTCTGCCTGGGATTGCTTATTCAGATATTGCAAAATTATGTAAAAATTTTATTTTTCAGCTTCATCGAAACATGTATCATTTGAATACACTTATATCATTACAATTCATAATATGCATGGAAATTGAAACACATTTATTCTTATTGCCTTGTTTTTATAATTTTTTTATTTGATAAACTTGTTCTTTATGATTAAAAACAATCGACTCGTTCTGTCAAAAATTATTCATAACGAATGTGTAGATAATTTTTGCATGAACAACTTTTGTCTATTAATTTTTTTTTTCATATCTTGTACACCGATGTGAAAACTTTATTCTGGCTCAGGGGGCCTCAAAACGTCAACATTTGATGAAATTCGCGAAACTCATTTTTCGCATAAAACTCATACCTTCTCATTATGGATGAGAGTGCAAAAATTCAATATATTTACGCCCACGACTAAACTTCCCAGACTAATAAATTATCAATTTTATAAATAGTAAATAATGAATAAAAACAAATTTGTTCAGGGTACTCATATGCTAATTTTATTACACTACTTTTGCACATAATTCGATTTGCAATTTACAAAAATATTGTTTGATGCACATGAAAATCTTCATACTTGAATTCAAAAGAAAGAAAGCTCAGAGTTTAAAATTCAGAAATCATTGCAAGATTAAAAAGTTCTTCTTCTTTAAAACTTAATTTTTATATATAAGTTTAATAAATTGATGACTATCGTTTTTTGGAATATCGGCATCGGCCCAGCGTGAGAATTGCGATAATTTATCAGCATAATTCCCATGGATGCTTCAACACCTGGCAGAGTACACACGAAGCTGGAAAAGTTTTGACTTCCAAAAATCCAGAGCCTGACATAGATTATGTGTAAATGTTTTATTAGATGGGCTATTACAATTCCCTCAAAAAAGGTCATGTCCGATGCAATACGAACCTACAGTTAAGTAAATAAAAGCATCATATTTTTGAAACTAAATTAGATAAAATATAAATTCGTTCCAGTTTGCAGGGTTTCCTTATGAATATTTTAAGCATTCTTTTAATTGAGACTAATTAATTTTCATTTTCATTTCTCGAAAGAAATTTTGTCAAATAAAATTTTGTACGCAGGATGTTTTAAATATTAGGAATATTAGAAATCTATGCATTTTTAGATTGCTTTTCTTTTAAGTTTAGAAAATGTAATAGTTTAAATAGATTCGTTCAGAATCAAGCACCAAAAAAAAGTATTACCCCTTTCTAAGTATTTTCACCTATATTAGCTGCATGCAATAGGCCTAGGGCCATATTTGACAAAGTGTTATTTAATTAACCGTTAACTGAAAAGAAGTTAATCGTACAAAAGCCACAGACACTTATATTATTATTTCACCACAGTAACAACGTACATCTGTCAGTAATTTGAAGCATTGCTTTGTTATAGTTTATGATTTATATTACTTTCCCACAATTTTATATCAATTATATTCACGTGTCGTTTTTGTATTTATCCATTAGGAAAAAAATTACAATGTATTTGTAAGTTATCTTTATGACAAAAATTCTTTAATATCTATTGAGGGTGGTCGTTGATCTGGGAAAACCTTGAAATCAGCAGGGAAAAATCACGGAGTTTCTGTAAAAAGTACTTTAAGTAACTATCAAGAAAAATCTGGGTTACCATGCAGTCAGTTTGAGTCAATTATATTTTGTAAATCACATTTCAGTTACTTGTTAAATATAAATTTACCATAGTCACTTTTCTTTCAATAAATTAATCTATGTGTGAATCACTATTGAATCCAGGTCCTATCCGAATCCTAATCCTATTTCTTAATCTTCTTGAGTTCTTTTGAAGTATTTTACGGTATTTAAAAAGATTCTAAGACATTTTTTCAAGATCCAAATGATTTGAAGGGGTTTCAGATGATTTTAAAGGTTTTACGGTATTGTAACAATTTTGAAGATCTTTGAACAATATCCGGGGATTTCAAGAGATTTCAAAGGATTTAAAATATTTTAGGCATTTTTAAAAATTCCAAGAAATATTCCCAAGCTTGAATTTTAAGAAAAAGATAGCATAATAATACTGATGATGTTTCCAAATGAAGAGCATCATTTATAAAGAAAAAAAAGTCTAATTACAAATAATGTTTATTCTAACAATGCTTTTTGCAACTTAATTTTACCCACTATTGCCTCTTACCAATTAAAAAAAATATTCGGATTTTAATAATTGGTGGATCATTTTTTCAGGGAGAACATTCTCTATAAACTATACAAGGAGAGAAATTTCAAGAGATTAATTCATGCAAGCGCCAGATTTTAGAGCTACAATTTTTACATGATTTAAAGTCTCGGACTCTAGGATCTAAAAGAATAGAATTCGAGAACTGAGAGCAAAGGAGCCTGTCCTAACGCCTGAAACTTCGAGACCTATGCTTTAAAAGCAAGGGTTCCGAGGTTTTAGTTCTCGCGCCAAAGCGTGATAAAATCAAGGAGGGGTGCCGTTAATTAATCTCCCGAAATTTCTCTCCCAGTATAAACATATTCATATTTTTTCTTTTACAGTACATCATTGATAATATCATTTCACTTCTTAAAATCATGAAAACCTTTTTTTTTACAGAGACCGAATTTTTCGCTCTGAATTCTTTTTAATTTATCCTGAATTTTTTTAAATCTTTTGGATTTCTCTTAAACTTTTTCAGATCACTTGAATCCTTTTAAATTTTCTTTAAATTTTAATTAAATCCTTCTTAATTCCTTTGAATGTTTCATAAACTCATTTCTAACTTACTGAATTTAATGAACTTCTTCAGTTTTAAATTTATTTTAATTTACTTGAATTTTTAAGAATTTCATGAAATTGTTTTCATTTCTCTTAAGCTTTTCTACATTCGCTCCAATTTAACTGAAACCAAGGGATTTTCCTTGTATTTTGTCCATTTTATTGGAATTAACCTTGAATTGCTTTGAAGCTATATATATAAATTGAATTCTTCTAAATTCCTTTAAAATAAAAAAACTTGAATTATATTAATGCACATTAGCCACCTTTTTCAAATGAATTAGTCTATGTCAGCCCTAAGAATAGTAAATTAAAATAAAAAATTGTTTTATTTCCTTTTGAAAAGATTCTATGAATATTATAAATGTTACAAGATTAGAATTGTGGTCTTTAGATAATAATGGTCGTAGCAAATCTAAAAATTATTCAGGTAAAAAGAAATAAAAAAGTCAGGGAATTTGGAAAAAAAAGTTTTTCGCCCACCATGTCGATTAACTATTTGCTATAATTTTTCAAGGTAGCTATGAATTATTTTATTATTAAATAATTAATTAATGAAATAATTAATGTTGATTATTGTATTTGTATTTATTATTTATAATATTTAATTTAATAATTCGTTATTAATTACAATTAAGGAATCATACATTCTAATCCGATTTTTATCTTTATATAATAAACTTATAACCGGAAGTGATGCAGAATTGTAGAATCGAGGCTGTGTCGTATTGTATCATTTATTATTATCTCAAGTATGAGAAAAGTGTCAGGTACTAGAATTACCGTGCATGGCCAGGATATGCTTTAGTATTACTTGAGTTCAACCAGTTGGCGAAAGGAGGGAACAGGTGCGAACTGATGGCACTGCTCTTGATTACAAGGCTTGTTTCCGGTCAATTATGAGGGTGCGTTACTGCATTTGCCCTTTGGCGTTTGAATTATTCGCTCAAATAACTTAAGAGTGACCAGACCACACGCCAGAACAGAACTTTTTTATGCATGACACTCGTTAAATTGAAAAAAAATGTTCACAGAGGTTATTTTTTAAAAAAAGATACCGATTTTGAAAAAATTCTATTCGTCCAAGTTAATAAACATTACAACAAACACACGATAAAAAATGATACTCTTTAGAAATATGATCATCATTATAACCGAAAACCGCAATACATATTGGGAAGGATTATTATAAAAATTATAAAGATTATAAATGATAAAACAATGATTTTTATGAATTAAAGAACATACATTTTTAGCCAATGCAATTATATTAATGTTTTTCCCTTTTAAACATTTATTACAGTTCATCGTTAAAGTAGTTTTCTATAAAATAATGCTGTGGAAGGTAATAGTTTCTGTAACCTTCACCCAAGTTTTACAGAGAACGAACTTATCGACCAGGACTTATCGACCAGGATGTTCACAGTTTCACGCTTGGCGGTGAGAGGTCGCACGTAACAAGGGTGATATTTCAGAAAACTAGATTTCGCAAATTCATGGTAACATAAAAATGGAGAAGGAAACAAAGAAAATTACCGTTAGGTTACCGAATAGACGATAATTAAGAAGTTCATGTTTTGAATATATCTTTTATGAAAAATACATCAGCTGCGCGCGCGATTACTGTTTTGCTTTGAATTGTTTTTTGGCGTAATTTCTAAATTAAATTCAAAAATTATAATTAAAGATAATAAAGATAATAAACGCAAAGCAAGGACAATATTTTTAAGAATGAAAATTGATATTATAACTTTAGAATAAATCATACACCTATCGCCACGTCTCACAACTGTTTTATATACATAATTCTTTTGTACAATATATATGCACAATCAAACCGTTAAAATTTTTATAAAAAATATCAATTTCGGACGAAGAATACTAACATAGCAGAAAATTGGTAAACATGTTCAATTTTCTATCAAGCTTCATGCTTTTTTTTGAAAAATAAGTTTAATATCACCTGAAATTGTTCAAAAATTGTAAATCTTCTATTGAATCTATAGGGATTTACGGTGTACAACGCAACAAAAAAATTATTGATTTAATGACTGAATAATAATATGAAAAATCTTATGATTCTTAGTATTAAAAATATCAAATTTCGACGAAAATAATATCATTATAAAAAAGAAAATGTTTGAAATTGTGAATCTTCTGTGGAATTGAATTATTTTCGTTTAAAATAATCAGTTTTTTGTTTAACAATGCCAATTTTTATATGAAATTGTAAAGTAACCTGAAATTGTTAAAAAATTATGATTCATTTTTGAAATAGAATGATTTTTTATACAAATTTCAATTTTCGTCAAAAAAGAAACTAGTGAAATGCAAAATTGTTCAAGCGATATAATAACAATATAAACAATATAATAACAGAAAAGTGTGCAGAATTTCAAATTTTCTTTGAAATCTAATGATTTTTTTTTTAATAGCCTATTTCAGTTTTAAGTGTAGATCATTTGCATTAATTGAAATGTACAAACAAATTTTTTTTTGAAAATATTAACTAGAAGCATAGAGCTAGATAACAAGCATTTTTATCGAAAATGGCTTGTCTTACATGGCAAATTCTTAGAAAATCAAATAGGGTTGTCCACCAATCACAGCTCATGTTACAGTGATTCTTAAATATCTTTTTCTGTGTCGATGTTTTTTTTTTGGTTATGTGCATATCAAAAGCAGAAGTCGCAAAATATTGTTTTAAAATATTATAAACATTCTAAAAACATATAAAATAAAAACTTTTGTATAAAGGATTCATTGAAAATGTACTCAAATGTATTCATGTTTCCTGAAAGATTCGTAAATATGTACGATTTTAAGATGTGTTAATAATTGTACTTCCTGTTTCCTTTAATGCACTCTTAATCCAAAAATTAAAACAGGAAAACTTTTTTGCCACATAAACCGTAACAAATAAAGATATCAAATCAAAATTGTTAGAACTGACAGCAGACCGTGGCCTAACCTCTTTATCAAAAGTTTAGTTAGTATTCATCAAAATGACATCGTCACATTGATAAATAATTATGAGAACCTCTAAGTCACGCGACACCCACGTGCCACCAACTTGAATAAGTCTTTTACCGCCTTCAATTTTTAATAATTTTTTTCTGTAGAACGACTCAACAGAAAAAAAATTGCAATGCACCTGGAGGCGGATTAATATTATGTATTCAAAAATATTTTATCTAAAATCGCGAAACTGCCCTATTCACATTGTGGAAAATGATTGTATTTACAAAATAACATTTTTCTAGAACAAATTATTAAACAATTTTTAACGTAATAATCATTTTTACAGCCTTTTGGCATTCATATATATTAAAATGATTAAATTTTAATTAAAAAAGAAATATATTATCTTAAACTTGTTGCAAATTTAATTAGAATTGCATTTGAATATAAAAGTGACGAAATAAAAAACTAGTTTTCTTAGTTTTGCATTCACTTCATTCTAACATACATAAAAAATGGTGATATATTTATATGTCATTCATCACAGAATCCCCGGAATTGATGAATTCATTCGCTACTCCATGGGAAGAGAAAGTCTTTTTTCGCAGATTATTTAGACAATGAGGATACTTGGAGGTTCGAAAAATAATTGATTCATACGAAAGATTTGAAGTTATTGATGAAAAAGAAAATTTTAACTCGACACTTCATAGATGCATTCATAGAAGATTTCCTGCAATTCTCAGCACATTATGGGGGTCTCTTAGCAAATGGAAATTACTTGGATGACTTAAGGGCATGTGATACTTAGAAAATTGTCTATTTTACCAGTTTTAGGTTGCGACGGCTTTTTTTCTTCAATAATCAATATTTTGTCTTAAAAAATTGGGGCATGATAGCGACCATGCTAACGGACGTCCCCACACACTTTTTTTTTTGTTTTATTCAAAAAAGTTTTAATTTAGCAAAATCTGATTAATTTGCATAGCGCTTGGGAATTAGTATCGATTTTACCAGTTTTAGGTTAAGATGGGTTTTTTTTCTAGAATAATCAATATTTTGTCTTAAAAATTTGGGAAATGATAGCGAACATGCTAACGGACGTCCCCACACACTTTATTTGTGTCTTTTTTCAAAAATTTTTTTGATATTGCTAACAACGTATGTACATTTTGAGGTTATGTATGTTACAATTCTCCAGTGCGTTACTTCCAAACTACACAATATTTTTGGATGAAAACTTTGGACTTGCAAATAAACATAGTAACTAATCTCCCGGAACTAACCCTTTTTGCTGGCAATGAAAAAAGTTTATTTCATAATTAATTTCCAGATTATCGGAAAAGCAGAGATGAAAAACGACGTAACCTCAAAATAATACATATGCATAAAATTTTTATTTAGCACAATAAATTTTTTTGTTATTATCCCTCAAAAAAGAGTCCGTTGACGTCTGTTATAATATTTTATAGCATCTGCGAATTCAGTTTTTAAAATTTTTTATTTTTGTGGGAAAAAAGCCGGGGAAACTGTAAGTATCACATGCTCTTAACTCTTAAGCAAGTGGGCTAACAAGAATCATGTCCAGAAAAAGATTATTGCCTAATACCAGTAAACACACCTGGTCACTAGCCGTTAATGGCGATCCCTTTCAAAGAAAAAGTATTGGTATTTTTAGACAGCTTACATAAAATCCCAAATGATTACTCACGTGCTTTATCAGCTGAAGAATTCTCTGATTTGAAAGAATGGAAGGTGCTTGATCCCGGAGATTTTCAAAATCCAGGAGATACACATTCCTGTGGAGTAGCCGTGTTTGCGTCAGGTTTTACATAATTTGGATGGCTGAAAAAAGTACTCCAGAGAAAAAGAAATGAAAGAAATTAGGCGGTTCTCCTAGGACTTGAATTTTAGTCCGTGTATTACAAATGATAACTTTTCTTCCACAATTATGAATTGTTTGATGTCATATTGTAACAACATAATTTAAAGGGCTAAAATACAATCCCTCCCAGAGGGGTTTTAGAAACATGGTCTTGTGGCGGTTTGCTCCTTCCCAGGGGCATTAAATGCATCATATTTTCAATTAATTAAAGGATGGAGGTCAGGTAGTTATGGTTCTCGTATTTTACCATTAAAATTGGAGCAGTGTTTTGAATAATAAATTATTAATTAATAGTGAATTGAAAAAATAGATATTTATCAAATATTTCTAAAACCTTTCTGAAGAATTTGGCTACGTTTATAAATAATCTTGTTATCACTATTATTGATAGTATTGCCAGTATTTATGGAGTAAAATGTGAAATTTTAATTTCGAGGCTAGGGATTCTCTTCAAGAGCTTCATAAAAGGACTTTTTTTAAAATAAACGTACCTCAAATTTTCAGAACGGGATAAGAAATTTTTTTGATATAATTACTGTTGGTAGCTTCCATAAGTTACGTAAGAAAATATTCCATTTTAAAGAACGATGGCAATCATAGTAAACGACAATAAAATATAATATAAACCGAGATTCTGAAATTTTCTCAAATCTTTTATTATATTACCTAATTTTATATTTATAATAACAATTCATGTGCGCCGCTGTAGTTAGTGAATAGTGCAAAACTCCATAAACTTAAAAAAATATTCAATTGTTTTTAGGTATCGCACTTATTTCAAAAATTGTAAAAAAATTTGCTTTTATGTATATTGTTCTTAAATATCTGGAAATTAAAAAAAATGTTTAAGATCTTTGAAAATATCTCGAAATATTTGAAAAGAGTGGCGCCAAAATAGGCTGTTTTTTTGCCTATTTTTTGGACCTCGATAGCGAACTGGAGCAAAAATATAAAAATGTGTTACAGATATTCAATTACTCGTCATTCAAACCCAAAGTGAGCATCGCTTTTCGTCTTTTTTTAATTTACAAAAAATAACCCCTGTTTAGGGGTTGAGAACACCCCAAAAAATAAAAAAACAGAAAAAAACACTAATTATAAAATTATTTTTCACATCAATCCCTTATAAATAAAGAAAATACGTGATTTTACTCTTGTAAGGTTAATTTTATGAAAGAAATAAAATGAAAAATGATTTCATAATTAGTGGTATTTTCTGTTTTTCTATTTTTATGTCTTCTGAAACTCCAAATAGGGGTGATTGATTGAAATTAAAAAAAAAACAATTAAAAGCGATGCTTATTTTGGTTTTCAATGACGAGTAATTTAATATCAGTAACATATTTTTATATTTTTCCCGAGATCGCTAGGGAGGTCCAAAAAATAGGTTAAATTTGCCGTCACTCTGTCTTCGCGTCTTTGAAATCCTTCGAATTTCCTTATTTCTTTGAAATTTGATTATAATATTATAAAATTTCTTGAAATCCCGTGAAGTTACATGAAAGGTTGCGATATTTCTTGACATTTTTTTAATCTCTTGAAATTTCTTTTGATGCCTTTAAATTGAAATTCTTTGGAATCCTTTTAAGTACCTTAAAATCTTGAAAATCCTTTCAAATATACGGACATACCTAGAAATATTGAAAATCTCTTCAAATCTTAAAAATGCTTTGAAGTGCTTTGAAATCCGACAATCCTTGTGAATAAATTCGTTGAAATCTATAATTTTTTGAAATTGCATGAAATCTGACAATATTCCTTGAAATTCTTAAAGAAATTAAAGTATTTTGACATCATGTATAATCAATTGAAATACCTTATTGATGATCTTTAAAATTCATTAAAATTACTAAATTTCTCGGAAATCTTGTAAGAAATCCCTTAAAATCTTCGCACATCTCCTAATACCTTATAGGCCCTATGTAGACTATAAGATCCCTCCAAATGTTCCGAAATCTTTTAAAACTGTATGCCAATTTTTAAATCCATTAAAATCATTAAAATTCTTTGAAATTCCTCGACATTTTCTAAATATTTTGAAATCATTCAAAATTTCTAAAATCTCTTGAAAATTTCTTGGAATTTTTTAAAACATCTAAAAATCGTTCAAATCTATTTAAATCTCTTGAATTATCCTCAAATTATTAAAATCTTCTTTAAATTTCTTTTGAAATTTCTTTAAAATATTATAAAATCCCCCGAAATGCGTTAAAATCTATTAATAATCCTTTGAAATATTTGTAGATGTTTCAAATTCCTGTAACCTACTTAAATTCCTCGCAATGTTTCTAATTACCCTAAAATATTTCAAAACTTATGAAATCTTTGGAAATACCTTCAAATATTTAAAATAGTTCGACATCTCGATTGAAATTTTAAAAAAGTATTATAAAATCTCGTCAAGTTACATAAAATCTGTTGATATTTCTTAAAATCTCTTAAAATGTTTCAATTTCTATGAAATTCTTTGAAATATTTTTTAATATCTGAGCTAAATTCGATAAATATAAAAAATATTAAATGATTTTTCGGGTATTAGTAATTTCAAAAATTATTTAAAAATACCTGATGCCTACTTTCATCTAAGAGGTAGTACTTTGGAAATATGTTTTTAAGAAGAGGTCAAAGAACTCATAAAGGAAGAGTTGGGTGGAGTGAATAAATCTTAAGAAATGTGGTTTCAGAATCAGCAAATAACACTGTGGGCATGTTAAAATTTCTGGAAAGTTTGAAAGTGGCCACGAGCAAATCACCTACCCTATATTTAAAAGTAGTATACATCCGTTTACAAAGGATTAAGCAAATGTTTCATGGAAATCCTTCTCGACAAAAACCTGTAATATTTTTTCCCATAAATCTTGTCAGTTTTATGCTTTTTCCAAAAACCAACATAATCCAAGTTTATTACGCGCAACTGCCGATCATTATAAAGGTTTAACCCTTAGTTTAACCTTTCCTTGCCTCCAATTTCAGAAGATTTCCGCAATCTTAACGGTTTTCTTAGGGAAATATCCCACTGCTGAAAGCAGTTTAAGTTAAAATCTGCCATTTCATTTTTTCAACTACATTTTCTTATATCATACATTTTGATGATTATAATTTAAATATTAATTTAAAAGAATTTGTAACACACGAATTTTTTATAGTAATATAGTAAGAGAGATCACCCCACATTAGATAATCCTTAATTTAAAATACTAATATATGTCAAGTAAACTATTTAATTATATTAATAGTTAGAACGTTATGCGTAATAGTAAATTAAAATGAGAAATAATCATTTCAGATATATTAGTGCTTTTCTCTAATGAATATCTACTGTAGGCTAATTCTACTGTAAGGTGATCCCCCCTGTACATAATTCTTTATGTTAAAAAGGTGAAGATGTATTGAAAATCGGGCATTCA
The DNA here is from genome assembly GCF_010883055.1 of Belonocnema kinseyi. Lineage (NCBI taxonomy): Eukaryota > Metazoa > Arthropoda > Insecta > Hymenoptera > Cynipidae > Belonocnema > Belonocnema kinseyi. The sequence goes on along the minus strand of NC_046662.1, from coordinate 82,655,406 downwards.
TTGTTGCTGAAACCCTTATTGGTTTTTCATTAATTGAAGGTGTTTCATATCCTAAAATTAAAATTTTGAAATTTAATGCTAGAAATAATCCGTTTCAATAAGAAAACTGATAAAAAATCATTTTGCGAATTAAAATGCATTTGTGAATTTTAAATACTCTTGCGCGATTAAATTAAAAGTTTAGAAAATAACTAATATATTATTTAAAATATTTTATATTTTTTATGCTAGAGGTTTTTGCTGAGTATTAGTTTTTTTAAAGAATTTGCATTGAAAATACTAAATTTTGAAAAACTATTCAAAATTTCTGAAAATTTAAGGCCTGTTATTTTTCATCATCGGAAATTAGCATTTTTGAACACATTTTTATTGAACTTTTTTGAAATTTTTATTGAAAATTAATTTTTATTGAATTTTATTTTATTTTATTTTATTGAATATTTGTTATCTTTTTGACAGAAAATTGACATTTTTGAAGAGAAATAATTAGATTTTAAGGGTTCATAATGTTTTATGTCAATTTTTAACAATTTTAAGTCACGTTAGAGCATTTTACACAAGAAATTTGTATTTTAAAAAGAAACTCATTGTATGTAGTTCGTAAAAGATTTGCAATTTTTTAATTTTAAGGTAATATTACGTTTTTTTACCGGAAATCGACTATTTTACACAAAAATCATTAAATTTCAAAGAATATTTAGAATTTCAAACAATTTTTTGTTAGGATATGAAAGCATTTTTCTTCTTAAACTGGTTTCATAATATAAAAAATCATAAAACTTTCTTGTTTATTACTCAGATTCACTACATTTAAGATACAAAATTTAGGAAAAATTTTATCGTTTTTTCGTGTTTTTCACAGAAACTGGGTATGGTTTAAAAAAAGATTGATAATTTTCACACAATTTTAAGTTATGCTAACATTTTTCACCATAAATATTTCATTTTAAACCCAAAATTTAGTTTAAAAGAAGTTTGATAATCTAAAGCAATTTTTTGTTATGCTATATTCGTTTTTATCATCTAAAATTGATATTGTTAATAAAAAATCATTCGATTCCGAAGAATATTTACAATATTTGAACAATAATGGGGTATGTAAGGGTTTATCAGATGAGTTTGCTTTTTTTCTATCATTTTATATAATAGGTATTATGATATACACAAATTTTGTAATAATATGAATTCTATATTTTAATTCAAAAATTGATTGAAAATAATAATAATCGCGCGCGCGACACGTCCATTTGTTTTCTAATAAATTACTAATAATGTATGAATAATGCTTATTATTATGTTACTGTTATATCATTATAATTATTATATTATTATGAAAGTATTACTACTTTACATAAATTGAACAAAAGGGAATATTTATGTCATAATTTGTGAAGTTGTCTAAAAAAATAAAAGTCAATGAGTGAAGTAATCTGCTAGTATCAATAGACAGCTTATATATATTTTTTCTGTCTAAAGATGTTAATAAAAATGTAAATATAACTTTCTGTCAGTTTCACTGAAATGTCGTTTTAAATTATTGCCTACATATAAACGATATTTTACCGATATAATCATCGTTCAACTACACTTTAATTTAGTCGGCAAAAATAAAGTAAACCTGACTCAGAGTGACCACGAGATAAAAATAAAACACGAATGCTGATCAAGTCCTACACTTAAAAGTAATTCCAATTTTATTTGCATCTGATAAGTAATTCTTAATTTTCTTTACAATACCTCCAGTGGTTTGGAACCACTAATCACAGCACGCATACATACAATTATTGATCAAAATTATGAGAAATATATGTATATCTCTATATAAAGGGGAGAAAGACCCCTCTACAGGTGCCTATATGGAAAGAAAAGTTTTTTTTGTGGTTTGTCCTTTAATGAAACGATGTAAGAACCGTTCACTTTTTGAAACCTAAAAAGGGCGCTTTCCGGGATGTTTTTACAGGATGAGTTCCATTACGTAATATTACAGTTATGAGGCTGAAAGAAACCTCGACCAACACCTGTCACAATCCCAGGCAAGTAAAAGATTTACGAGATCTTTTTAAACTTATTGTAAACTAAAAGCCTAATTTTTTAAAATTCATTTAACTTGTAATAAATTTAAAAAATAAATTTTGAGGTGGAAGGGATCCAAATTTTGACGTTTCCCATTTACTGAATATAAAATGAAAAGAAGAAAATTGCACTGCTTTTAAATCAGTGATGTTTTACACATTTAGTATTTTTATCTTAGAAGGCAGTCAAATGGTAAGAACTTTATAATAAATAACTTACGTTTATAATAAATAATGTACGTTTCTTTGATTGAAAATGCTAAATTTTCAAGCCAAAAAAAGAGGAGCTCCCGACAAAACTGTTAAATTTTCAATCACATGGTTGCACTATCAAACAAAAAGATAAATTACTGACAGTAAAAAATTATGAACAAAATACATGCATTTTCACCAAATATATCAATTTTCAACCAAAAAGATTAATAGTCTACACTGAAAAAAATTGCATTAAGTCAAGTATTCTAGTTTACTTGGCTGTTTTTACTTGAAAGAAGCAAGTATTTTTTTCTTTTGACAAAGGACCGATTTCCTTGAATCAAGAAAATAATTGAATCAGGACAACTATTTGAATCAAGAATATATTTACTCTAAGCAAAAAACTATTGAGTTAATTTGGTTCATTATACTTATTTGCGTCAAGTTTAATAAAATATTGAATTAAGAATATTATATTCTCATTATAAGTAACGAAAACTCTAACAAAATGTTTCTTTATCCAAGTAAATGCATATACTTATTTCGCTACTATTTTAATTGAAACAATGTTCATCTTCTTGAGACTAGAAAATGAATGTATTCAACGAAGAAATAATTTCACTTAGAACAATGCTTGAATATTTTCCTTCAAATATTATGCAAGACTCAAAAGTCATTTAATTCCTAAAATTATTAAAAGGTTATAAATTTACTGCGTCTATAATTGCTTTTGCTTATTTTGTATATATTAATGTACTCAAAATTAAACCATTTCGAATTTTTTTAACCGTGAAACATTTTTGTGAATCGGGAAATGACTGGGAATTTTTTCCTCGATTAACACGGCCACCCTGAAATTATTTTTGTGTATTGTTTAAGGTAACACAAAAATATCCCAACTTAGAAATAACAATAAATATTCCTTCTAAATACAGGAATTCTTTATTCAATAAGGAAATATTACTTTTTTGGATTGAGCTAGATAAAAATTCATGTCTAAAAAGTTAAAAATTTTGTTATGTGAATCTTATTTAATTCAAATTAGAGCTGTAAGACAAAATTGTATTTTGTTTTCACAAAATTTTCGTGTTCGATAATAGCAGTTTTAAAATGACAGAAATGGCAAAATTCATACCTTTCAATTTTATATTCTTACTTGCTATCTGAAATAGTTAATATCTTGTTTTATATTTTTATGTTATTAATTGGCAATGCAATGCTACCTGCCTACTCTAACGCACATATAATGTTGAAAATGTACGCTTATTTCAAGCATACGGTAGCAAGTACTTATTTATTTGGAACACACTCATATTCTATCGTCCCCATTCGTACCTGCAATTGACTTGAATCAAGTAATATTTTCTTGATTCAAAAACAATTTTTTTTTAGTGTACCCAAAGGGACAGATTGTCAAGCCAAGAAGAAGAATTTTTTACAAAACTTTTTAATTTTCAACAAAAAAGTTAATTTCCAACTAAACAGTTTATTTTCAAATAATTAGTTAATTTTTCAGTTAAAAAGTTAATCTTAAACCAAAAATTGAATTTTCCTCAAAGCAAATAAATTTCCCATCAAAGAGAAATATTGTTTGCTAGAAGTATGAATCTTTAATTAAAATTGAGTTTTTAACTAAAAGATAGATTTTTAATCCAAAATAGAATAGTTACATTGTCAATTAAAAAAATGAATTTCCAACGAAATCAAAAATAAATTATCAACAAAATAATTTGATTTTCAAGCAAAGAAATTGATTTTTCATTAAAATAATGATTTTTTAACTAAATTAACAACAAAAATTAGTTGGACCAAATTGTTCAATTAATGAGCAAACAATACGAATTTTATACACTAAAATTAAATTTTGAAACTAAAATGTAAATTTCCAATCAAGAAGTCCATTTCTAACCGAAAGAGATCAATTCTTAACCAGACTGTTGTAGTTTTGACTCTGAAAGATGAATTTTCAAGCCAAGGATGAAAAAAGTTGGATTAAATTCTTGAATTTTTCATGTCAAAAAGACAAGTTTCAAGAAAATAGTTGAATTTTCAACCAGCGAGGATGAATAATAAGAATTTTTATAATTTATGCACGAAAGAATAACAGTTTAAATCAACATTAAAGTTATTTTAATACTTCAATATTACTTAGCTTTTTAATACTTTACATTTTTGATACTTTCTTTGGATGCTTTTACTGGAGATTTTTCTTTGGAAAAGAACTAAGGAAATTTTATTTGTCGAAGTAATCACATAATTGTACGTTTGTAAAAATGACTAACTACTAGATACTACTAAATTTATTAGGTAAATTACAAGTATTACTATTATAACTATCAATAAATAAACATAAATTTTGTGTATATGCAGTGCACTAGACACTACAGTATATAAGAACTACAGATTATGCTGACAAGCAGCTATTTACAAAAAAAAACTTTTGTTAAAAAGACCCAAAGACTACCTAATTTATGCATTCCACTTGGTCTTTTTTTCTATACCAAAATATTTTCCATTAAATTAGATTTTTAAACATCTAAAACCAAAAACTTCATTTTTTTTCATTTGCAAATGTCGAAGTTCTCATAATCTTACCTTTTTTGTACAGATTTTAATGGTTTCGAGAAACTCATCTTTTTTGTTGTATTTATACAGTTATATTTGACATCGATAATTAAAATTGAAAAATCTTATAAATAAATCAAGACTACAAAAATGGATGTACATTATTATTGTAGTTGACAAATTTAAACAAAATTTTTATTTCAGCGTCTTTTTGTAATCTGCCTCTGCGGAATTATTCTACCCCTTTCCTTGTAAATCATTAAAGTCATTTCATATGCTGTAAATCGCTCAACTTTTAACAATCGCTGAGTTATTTAAAGTTGCCGACCGGCGGCCTGTGTGGTCCGAAATTAAGAGCATAATAACTGATACTTTCGGTACATCCTCAATGTATTACACAAATTTTTTCCATTTATCTGATGACCATCCAGAATGCAGACTTGCATTTAAGTGTCTGAACTCGTTAACTTAATTTTACGATGTTTAAGCCACCATTTTTTCTAATTTTCGGGCCATTAATCAGTCTCAGTTCTTAACGGTTAGCCCTTCATTGTCTCTTTTCAAGCAATTTAGGGTTGTTAGAAGAAACCGGGGTGGATATAAACTTTTACAATTTAAGGTTTGTTTTCAATGGCAATGCTTTCTCCATATTATTATTATTCCGTAAACTTTGGCTTAAAGTTTCCAAATATCGGCTGATCCATCAAATATTAAATTAAGTTTGCATAAAATTCCATATAAAGATTCAGGTTTCAGTTATGTATATAGAATCAAGTCTATTTTCCGAGCTATAATTTTCATCAATTTGACATTTTGACTTCCAATATTAAAATAACCAAAAGCAGGCTGCTCTGCCCACGTAATACAGTTTTATGGAATTCTCTGCAATATTAATTCTTGCGTAGAGTTTTTTAAATTGTATTTTTACGTGCTAGGGGTATGCTTGTTTATTTTATTGCAATAAATTAAACCGTCAAACAATAGACTTTATTTCGTATTCAGAACAACTTATTCCCGATTCTTTATAAGGACTCACCGGAAGTTGATTTTATATTGAATGAAGTTTTTAATATAATAGTAGTTATCTCAATGACAATTATCTCTGAATGATTATTGATACTCAAAACATTTTTGTACTTGAGTATCTGCAAATGATGTTACATAACATTACAGCATGGGAGGGGCTCAATTTTTTTGCGCCCATGTTAAAGTTACGAGATTGTCTACTCACTCGGAGAACCTGGAATTGTTAGGGAATTTTCATATTCCTGGAGAAACCTGTAAACGTCAGGAGTTAAGCATTTTATTGAAAATTTAGCTTTTTCTTCGTGTGAAATTAATTTTTTAAGTTAAAATTTATCTACTCTGTTTTTTGGTTAAAAATTGATATTTTTCAATTTTGGAGGAAATTTCAACTGCCTGGTTCAAAGTTACACTCTTTTGTAGAAAATTAATTTTTTGTTTGAGGATTCATAATTTTTATTGAAAATTCAATTATTTGATTAAAAATTTAACAATATTGTGGAATTTTGTAAAATTTACTTTGCCTTTTCAACTGAAAATTTAATTATTCCACTTGAAACTTTAAATATTTTGTTGACATTTTTTTCTATCGACAATTTTTTAAAACTGCAAATTAACATATTCCAGTTAAATATTTCATTATTATAGTTAGAAATTCACCGCCTTCGTCGATCATTAACCATTTATTATGTCAGTCAAAAACTAATTATTTTGTTGAAAATTCGTCTCTGTTTTTGCTTAAAGATTAATTTGTTTCTAACTGAAAATTCAATCATTACATTTTTGGTTTAAATGTAATTTTTTAGTTTAAAGTTAAAACATTTCGTCGGAAATGTATCTTTTTCATTTCATAATACATGTATTTCGTTAAAAAATAACCTTTTTGGTAGAAAATTAAAACTTTTGTTAAAACTTAATCTTTCTTATGCCGAAATTCATGTATATTGCTAAAAACTGGTATTTTTTGATGAAAAATGAATCTTATTGTTTGAGAATTAACTTTTTTTGGTTAGAACTTCAGCTATTTCAGTCAAAGATTCATGATTTTAGTTGAGAATTCATTACGTTGGTTAAAATTCAACTTCCATTTCAAATTTCATCATTGCAGTTGAAAATTCATCACTTTGGTTAAAAATTTACATATTTTGGGGAAAATTGATTTTCTTTTTTTGACAAATTCGAGAAATGATTAATTATGTTTTCAGTATTATTTATTTAGTTAATAATTCGATAATAATATATTTAGAAATATCGTATAATATTTTTTAAGCTTTTTAAATTAAACATATTAAATGAATCCCTAGAAACTTCTACAGTAAGTTAGTAAGTATTAGTTGTTAAATTGTTAGAGTTAGTAAGTTAGTGTGACAAATGAAAAAACAGTTATTTAACTTTACATGTGTATCTGGAAAAAATCTGGAATTGTCAGTAAATTGTCCGCACGTATACACCATTTTCACATTTACGCTTATAATTACTTTAATAAAAATCTTCTTTAATTAATTATTCTGCTATATTTTATCCAAAAGAAGATATAAAATAAAAAACAGTAGATTTATCGAAAAAAAAAAAATAATTTGACTTAATTCAGTAGCCCTGCGTTCGTAACTCACGTGAAATAGAAGCCGCATGCTCGAAATATGGCGCGTGATCGGCTCGAGTTAGACACGTGGGGAGAATCAGGTCCCGAGTTATGCCGAGTTTGTCCGAAATATGTCGAAGAGAAAACGCGCGCTCCACATGTGGAGAGCGTGCCGCGCGTGTGTGCGCGTGTGGCAAAAGCGAAAGGGATGCAAGAAAACGGAAATTAGTATTCCTCCAGGGAGCTGCTGCACTCTGGTGGAAAATTGCTGAACTTCATTCGGTTCAGGTCATCGCTATGGTTCGCTTCCAAGCTAAGATAAAAAAAAATATAAAATATGTTTAAAAATTTAGTTAATTAACAAGAAATAGATACAGCAAAAGACTATCAGTGAGCAGAAAATTAATTTTGAGGAATAAGTATCATATAATATAACAAATAAATTAAATTTGAAATAAATCATCAATAGTACCAGTTATTTTGATTAAATATTTCAGCAGACCCAAGCTGATATAAAAATATAAAAGTATTCTGTTGCATTATTATTCTTTCCACATCTGGTTTATTAATTAAATAACGAAAGCCAACCAATCGAGAAAAGTATGCCAATTAGTGTTAATTTCAAGTAACTAACTAACGACTCCTCAATCATAACATTTCTTTTATCCCTCTGCAATTGTAAGGAAAGGATAAGGGACATTTAGCTGAGCATTATCTTTTACATTATCTTTTCGGTGAATTTCGGTGAAACGATTCAACAAGGGCTGAGGCAAAAAAGTATGGAGCAATCGCGCTCGGCTGGCTCTTTCACGGTCGCTGGTCTCAGGATCATTTCTTACTGAGCAATGAATATCGCTGCTCGCACTGGGTGCCGTGTTTTGCTCTTTAGGAATCATTAGCTCCGGCTTTCGTGGCTAATTCAAATTGCAATTCCAGTGTGCTGCCCGACAGTACGTCTGCTCCTCATCAAAATACCGTCGGACACATGGCGCTCAACGCATGAAAAAAGGTCGAATTAACTTTTGAAGGGGGCAAAAAGGGTGCAAGGTCGTTTCGCGAACCTTATTGCTAAGAGAACCTGTTAAAGTCATCTAATAAGCTATATCGCTTCTCCCATTTTTAATTTTGTGACTATCGCCTACTGCTGGAATCTGTTTTATATTATGTTAAATTATCAGGTTGGACGTTAGGTCAGTGAAAACCTGGAAATCCGGAAAAGTCTAAGAATTTCTGTAGGACGTACTTTAATTGCGTAAATGCCAACAAAATTAAAAAACTTCGGGTGCGAATTCACACCAGTGTACCGTTTGAGGGTTAAATTGTTTTATTCGGCTTATGAAAAATTCTATGTTAAAAAAGTTACAACCTTCTTTGTTGAAAATTTAATTATTTTGTTTATCATTCGCCTTTTTAGATAAAAAATCCACTATTTTAGTTGGCGATTCATATTCCCGTGTTAAAAATTAAACGGAAACTTTCTTTTTTGGATGAAAATTTTACATTTAGAAAAAAATTTGTTTGGGTTAAAAATACAACTGCTTGGCTGAAAATTAATCTTATTTGGTTTGGTATTTCACTATTTATTGAAAATATGTTAATTTGGCTGAATTTAAGCTATTTTTGATTAAAAAGTGGAATAATTTACGCTTTAAATAATACTATCACATTATTTCTTGAGAATTCATCCTTCCTGGTTTCGTTTCTGGTGGTTTTTGTTAAAACGTAATGCTTTTAACTGAAAATTTAATTGTTCCAGGTGAAGTTTCATAATTTTACTTGAAACTTGATCTTTTTCGTTAAAAGTTACACTATTTTGTTGAAAATAAATTTGTTTTGATTGAAAGTTCAACTGCTTCGGTGAAAGCTGAAAAAGATTGTAAAAAATTAATTTTTTGTGATTGAAGGTCCACCTCTTTTATTGAAAATTTAACTATGTTGTCGAAATATTTTTTTGTTTTGTTTAAAATTAATCTTTTTTACTATAAATTGAACTTTTCCATTTTTGGTTAAAAATTAAGCTCTTTTAGATGGAAATCCGTCTTTTTGGTTTTAAAGAATTCATCTATTTTCGTAAAAATTTCAACATTTTTACAAAAAATTCATATTTAGGCTTTAAACAATTTGCATGCAATTTTTTTCATTATTGACTGAAGGATTTATTGTATTGAAAATTCATTTTCTTTGCTTTAAAGTTCAATTATTTGGTTGCAAATGCAACTGTTCGGTCACAAATAATTTTCCTATTGTTTAAAATGCAACCAATTGGTTAAAACCTTATCTTCTCACGTATAAGAGTTAACTTTTCTCTAAAACATCAGACTCTTTAGCTTTCAAATTCAACTATTTGGTTGAAAACGCTGAAGTTTAATATTTTTTATTTGAAAATTTAATTATTTGGTTGAAAATACATCTTTGTAGGTTGAAATTGAAGTGTTTTATTAAAAATTCAACTTTTTTGTTGAAGACTAAACTATTTTGTTAAGAAATCAATTATTTTGTTGAAAAATAATCATTTTTGCTTGACACTTTAACTGACCTGTTAAAAATTTGCCCTTCCAGAGTGTGATTCTCTCTTCTAATCTTCTATGGTAAGAAAGTCCGCTTTTTTGGTTGAAATAAATAAGTTTTAAATAATTAAATTTTAATCTGAAATTGTTTCAATAAAGGTTAATCAAACAAAGTTCAGGTGATTTTGAAAATATATTTTGCGGCCATCCTGATTTAGTTACTTTCTATTGTCTTGTAGATCAAAGTTTTTTAAAATTAAAAATCATTGTTAGCGGCAGGGGAATGGCTTTGGCCCTTAGGGTCTAAAAGAATTTAATAAGGGTCGTCGCCAGTCAGAGAGAACTTGGATATCAGGGGAAAGTCAGCGAATATTGTCGTTCAGAGCAAGCCTGGGAAATAGGAGGGATTTTGAAAAAAAAATGAAAATTTAGGGAATGTTTTCAACAACAAAAAAACGCTTTAGTAACTTTCAAGAATAATCAGGACTTCTAAAGTTACTTTAGTAACTTTTCCAGTATTGCACTCTGGTCTATAATACATTTTTATGAATTTGCGTGAATTATTATAAAATATTTTATGACATTCACAAAGTTTTTAAGGAATTTTCAATAGATTTTAATAATTTAAGGGGATTTTCAATGGTTCAAAAGATTTTACGAAATTTAAAAAAACCATGGAATTTATTTTTAATACATTTCAATAATTTGAAGGATTTTCAAAGGATTTTACGGTTTTTCTAAAAAATGCAGATAATTTTCAAGAGATTTAGAAAGTTTCAAGGGATTTAAACATATGTCAACAAATTTGAAATATTTAATCATATTTTAAAATATTCCACGGAATTTTAAATCTATTTAAATAATTTCCGGTTTCAAAGATTTGACGAAATTTTCGAATATTTGGTATTCACCCTGAATTCTCATTAAATTATTAATTTTTGCGCAATTTTTGGAATTCTGTAGCATTTTTTCAAGTAACTCGAATTCTTATAAATTCCCAAAATTCTACACAAGGCAGCGGATTAGAAATTTGTTAAAAAGTTTTCGTATGATTCATATTGTCTTTTATACTTTCCTTGCATTCATAGGCATTTCATAAAAATTTTTTAAACTCCCTTTTTTCTGAACTTATTTCAGATTTATACTGAATTTGATTATTTTTGTTATATTTTTGAAATTTGTTAAAATTTGCCTAGGATCCTGATAAATTTAATCAAAGTAAAAAAAAAGTTTTAATTAATAAGAACATTAGTGACATTATTAGTGCACAGTACTCACTTTTGGTCAATTTTCAATAAAAATTTAAATGATTTCATTCTATTTATAAAATATTTTATAATAAAAATGTTACAAGTTTTTAATTTTGGCCCGTCAATGTCAATTGTAAAGGAAAATGAAAAATTAGTGTGGGAAAAATCTGGAAAAAGTCAGGGAATTTCGAAACGAAATGTTATGGTGACGCTCACCAGTGGATTTGTTTATTCTGTAAAAAATTACATAAATTCGCGGTCAAGGACGCCTTTAAAATTTGGTGTTTTTTCGTGGGAAAAAGGTTTATTTTAGATTAATTAATTTTTCCGTCAAGTGTGTAACTTCCAGCATGAGCTAACGGCAAATGCAGCATTCACACGATTGGCAATTGCTTATGCACGCGCACCTGTATCACACGCTATTTTTTCCAACAACCATCGTAGAAAATTAGTTGTGTCAATATTCTTCTCGCAGAGTCTGCTGTATTGAAGCACTTTGCAAAACTTTTGAAGACATGAAAATTAAAACTAGATAAAGGCCAATGTTTCAAAATTCTGATCTTAACAGTTTCTAGTAATTGGGACACTATTTATTGATAAATATTAGGAATATGTCAAAATTATTTCTCCGTTCACTCGAAAAAAATCAATTTTCACATGATAAGAATGGAAAATGTATAATGACCATTTCGCCATTCTCATATTTTTATAAATTATAAATTTCAGTTTGAAAATTTCTCTAAATTTTGGCATGCGAACGAATACATATATTGCATATATTTACTATGCTCAAACAGTTTTTACTATACGAACACATACTTCTATAATTTCATTAAATTTTAAAAAATTAAACAAAGACTCTAGCAACGGAAATGTGATCAATTCTTTTTTTTGCTTATAAAAAATTCCTTTTTTTTTTAATTATTTTATTTCTTCAGTATTTTAATTCAGAAATAAAATTATCAATTTTATTGAAAGTATATTATTTATTAGTGTAGCTATTATACAATTAAGACATTTACCATAGTTTTTCCTGAGCTGCGCTAATTATATCATTTTCGACTAAAGTACCGCTCAAGACTAGTTTCTAAGAATGACTCAATTCCACGGGCTTCAAGAATTTCATGCATGGAAAAAATCGCGCATTACCTTTTGGACTGAGTCCTAAGAAATATATTGGTTCCGCGTATTACGTGACGGTAAGTCGTAAAAGAAAGAGGCGGGGACCCTCTTAATTTTCTCCTCATACACGAATCCTGGAAGTATTTAAAAGTGTTTGCTTAAATACTTGTGATGCGTAGCGCATATCAAATTTCGAAAGAATCGAACCAAGGGGAGAAAGGAACATTGATTATTTTTGCAATCTATTAAAATCTGTTTTATATATATATATTTTTTAAATTTTCATAATTTATGATTAAAAAGGTATAATTAGAATCGTCCGAGATTTCACGCCTAAGTTTTTCAACAGATCTACATGTATTGAGACTCCCTGAAGCCGAAAATTAAGTTTCGGTCTATCTGTCCGCCCGCCCCACAGTGGGAAAAAGATAGCTTTTTTGGTCCAAATTAACGTTCACCCCACAAATCTTAAACGATTTGTCTGTACAAAATTTAAAAATTGTATTTATGTAGACAAGTGCCTATTTGCGCATTTGTCAATCAAATTTTCTAATAAATAATATAAAATGTATCAAATAATTACAAAGGATGCTGAAATTGTCATGAAATTCCCAATTAAAAGAACTGGTATTAAAAAGAAAATGATTTTTTCCGTTGACAAATGCCCGAATAATACATTTGTTTAAAAGATCCTTAAATTCATCAGCTTATTGTGAATGTTTTGCTAAATTATCATGAAGGTTCCAATAAAAAAGACTAGCGTTGGAAAAACGATTTTTTTGTCGACAAATTCCCGAATGCATTTGTATTAAAAAAGTCATAAAATTTACCAACTAATTATCAATTTTGCTGAAATTATTTTAAAGTTCGTAATCTCGAAATAATAAGAGGATTAAATATGACTTTGGCAAACTTTTTTTTTGTCTTAAAAGAAAGATCGAGTTCGTTAGTCGTCTTTCGTTGACTAATGGTTCTGGTTTCATCTATTGAAAATACCATGCAAGAAATAAATTCTAATTTTAAAAGCTTTTTAAGTTTCAGAAATGTTTGTGGATTTGAATTGTAAAAATATTTGTGTCTGAATTAAATATATATATATATATATATATATATCTCGGTGGATGTTTTATTTTGCAACAAAGTTGACATTTTCTTTTTGCTGAACTTTTCATTAGTAACATTTTTTAAAAAGATTTTACGATTTATTAAACAATCAATCAAGGTCTTATATATTTGCTAAAGCTATCTTTCAATAATTTACAGTGATCGAAAATTATTTAAACAATTAATGCAGAAAAAATGTGCTTTTAGGGATTGGCGCTGAGAGAAAATAAAAGAGAAATTATTGTTCCATTACAATGCTTAAAAAAAGATTCTATTTGAAATTGTTCAACAAATTTTAATAAAATTTTTTTTACAGTTTCACAGTATTTCCACAATTTAATAAACAAAGTCTAACAGATTCAGCTAAGTAAAAATGTCTTTTCGATTACTTTTCGCTATGAATGTCATTCGGAAACATCTGAAAAATACACGAACAGTACATTTCTTTATAGAAATTCGCTAAATAATTAATTATTCTTGTGAATTTTCAAAGTACCATAGCGAAGAATAATCGAATAGGCATTCTTATTGGATTCTGTAAAACAAATTCAGCCTGTTCGTTGAAAATCATCCAAACTGTATATTCGTTTGAATAATTAACCACTCTCTTCAAATCGCAAATAATCTTTATAGCAAAAGTCAGCAGAAATACATTCTCAGTTGATGCCGTCAAAAATGGAAAGTTTTTTCGGATTAGATGGACCTATGAATTTAAAAAAAAATTTTATTATATTTTTTCTGAAAAAATATCTTCATCATCGCTCCGTTGAGAATCGAACCACAGAACTTTCGATTACTGGTCGTGTGGTTTTCCCTTAAGCTACTAGAGAGAGAAAAATGTAGTTTTAAAAAGTTACAGAAATTTACATTTTGTTGTTAAATAAGCAATTATACCAATTTTTCTTTAAAATGCAAACACAAATGTCTCCTTAAAAAAAAAACATGGAAATCAAATGAATAGTCTAGGCTAAACAGTGATTTGTCAAGAGAAACTGTTTTTGTAATTGTATATTATTCTGAATTTTTATTGCTGTTTTCTTTCACGGAGTTTGGAATTCGTCAGTTGATCTTTATCAATAAAATAGAAGGCCTTCAGTAAATAATGAACCTGCAGTATACAATCATTAATTAAAATCCTATGTATACGTAAAATAATTCATTTTAGTTTTAATTTATTAACACGTACAGTGTTCTAACTATTTATTAAATCCAATTAATTATTTTATATATATTTGTATTTAAAATTATTCACTATCTATTGCAGGGCGATCTCCCTTTCAGCAGGCTACCCATTACACAGCGGGTTGCCTATTTTAAGTTGGCCCATCAATCGAATTCTTTCAATTTTTATGTAGGTGTCAACTCAGAAAAAACTGAGAGTACGAAATTTTACAGGTAATCGATAAAGCAGGTTGAACGCGAGGTGGGTACTTCAAACCGAGGTAAACTTTCTGTGTTAAATTGCAGATACAGTCAAACTCGGATATAACGCCCTCGGATATATCCCTTCTGAGAATTGACACCGCGCCGCAGGTAGTAGTAAAAGAAGCTGCTGGAGTGAGCGTTGGTCACTCAGGCTTGAACAAACAAAAGCATTTTAATCTCTCGGGCTTTCTCCGTCATCGCCAGTGCCATAGCCGGCACAGTCTCCGAGTTTCACTGTATATCCGGCAGAGTTTGCAATACTGTTATCGAAACATAAAAAACGTAACTACATTTTGGATGAGTCCCTGGCCATCCCAACTTCGGTTAGATTGGCAGGGGACTTATACACAATGTATTTTACCTACTACGTTTCTTGTTTAGACGGCAGTATAGGCAGTACGTTACAGGTCTGTAATCGCGGAAAGTTTATATGAGCTTGTTGTAATCAGCTAATAATTACCCTGCTTGAATGACGTCTTGCTGCAGATTCACATTTTTGTTATCCAAAATTGGAATGAATTATTCCGAAGGAAAGAATATAAATAAATAAAAAAACAGAAAGAATAAAGGAAACATGTGAAGAGTGGAAGGCGAAACTTTAAGTTTGCAATGTAAAAGGTAAGGGAGATGAAAGAATGGCGGAGATCTAATCACTCGAGTGGCAACGTGAGTTACGTGGGTAACCACAGGCGGCAAGAGACAAAAGTACGCCATGAGCCCGTTGCCACAGAAGCTCATCGCCGTAGAACAGTACACCCGTGGCTCTCATATCGCACTCCCCATCATATTTACACCTTGCACCTCAGCTTCATTGGGCCTTTGATCTTCCCCGGCTTGTACAAATCCCAGTGTAAATCGGACGTGCCTTGGTGTGAAGATCCGGCAGCCTTAGTCGGTTTCCATTATTGCGAATGTGTCTTTGAGAAAAAATACGACATAACGAACCACATAAATCATTTGGGAAAGGGAATATCTTCATCTAATCATCAGATTAGGAAACCTGATGTCTAGATGTTTGACTATCATCAGATCAGTCGAAGAACTAATTCAAATCATTACAAATGTAAAAGTTAGGAAGCTGTTGACCTCGACCAGTTTAGAAGCAAAACAACTAATTTAATTCAAGGTCTTTACAATCGTAAGTAAAATTGAACATCATAAAATGCTAGAAATTTTTTTTTTTCTCTAATTAGCCTACTCATACCTTTTGAATAACAGAAAGTGAGGAATTTATTTTCTCCAAAAGTTGATCACTATTCCTGTCATTGATTTTAACAAGATCGCCTCGAACTGAATCCCCTATAAATGAAATTGACAATCGTCTAAAATTCATAAGGCGAGATGCCTCTTCTTCGATCTGGCGTTTATTTGACAAACCGAATGGCAGTTACGGGAAAGTTGTTTGCCATTCTTTGGGAACGAAACATAGTCCATGTAGTGCTGAACGCCTCGGACCTGATTCAGTCGGATAATGAACGAGCCAATTATGAAATCGTCGAAATTTCACACCGTGAACGAAAATTCATTAGGGAACGCCAGAGTTCTCCACGTCCAGTCCAATAAACAAGGACAGGTGCTGGAAGCACTTTGGCTCAAAGGAATGAAATCTTCTTGTCGGAATTAGAATTTCGAGAAGACCCAGTAGACGAATCGAAGACTTCCTCTTCGACTTTGGTGGGATCTAGAATCTCAGGAATTCTTACGAGCGAAAGTCTTTCGGGAATACTACATCGTTCCTGGTCGGCATGAACACGAAGTAAAACTGAATTACACGACAACGAGCAACGTAAATCCTGTCAAAGGACATGGAGGAATGCCTTTGAAATTGCCCACTTCTTCTGATGCGGCTCTACCACGAAAGCCTTATTTTAGTGAAAAAAAATCTTCAGGTCTTTCAGTTGTCGTAATCACATAAACTGAGGAAAATAAATTACAGAGAATAATTTAAGTACTATACAATGTTCAATGCTAATGAAGTTGTAATCGCAAGTGTCGAACGTTTGATCCTTCAAAAACTCTGAACCAACGTAAGATTTTTTTCAAGATGAAGAGCTATTAATATTGTGAGTGCTAAATATCTTTGACCGCGAGACTTGTAGGCCCAACCCTGGGGGTCAGAGCCTGGGCAACATAAGGGAACGGCCACTCTACAGATTTTACGTTATGCTATGTTTAGTGATTTTTGACTCATCCCTCCTTCTTATAACAATCTGTGATATTATAACCCCCCATCCTTAAAATGTCATATGACACTGAGCTGACATATTTTCAGATCAATGACATAATTTAAATATTAATTTAGAGGGCAGATGAACTGAAAAGACTAAGGGCGTTTATAACTTTCTTTATTAAAAATTTCGACATTTATCGGTGGATAATACACGAATGATAACAGCCGATCATCGAGCTGCGGAACAGACTAAAGAAGACAGAATTAGTCTTAGACAAGAGCATAAAGATGCTTTGGACATGCTAAATAAAAGTGCAATACTTAATTAAGCCGGCATTGATGATTCTGTGTGAGTATATTTAATTTCGGTTTTTTTACTATGCAAAACTTTGAAGTTTTATAGCGCTCAACGTTTTTAAAGCCGTTTCCAACTGTAACTTAAAATATACTGAACCGATCCATATGAAATTTTATGCACTATTTCTATACATAATTTGCAAGGTCGCGACGCCGAGTTTTATTATTTTTTAAAATTATTATTCTTTATTTAATAATAAATAATGTCGATTTTTTCTCGGAAATCGGTGTTTTCTCTTCAAAATTATTACTAAAACTTAAAAAGAGAAAAATAATCAATAAAACTCAGCTTTGCGACCTAGGGAAACTCATAAATTATTTTTTTTTTATTTTTGGTTTTAGATGATCCAGTCCTAAGTTCTACGCGGCAAGACAAAGTAACTTTTTTTCCGGGGGTGTATCCGAAAATTTTCTGTCACAAGCTTAAAAATGCTTCTTTTTACCGACAAATTTTGAAAATATTCTTGAAATGTCATTTTATTATGTACCAGTTACTAAAATAAATTTGCAATAACCGTTTTTTCTAAAAAACTTCTTTAAAAATTGCCTTTTTCGACGGAATGAACCGTACTTTTCCCTTAAATTCAACTACTTTGTTGAAAATTCGCTTTAAAAATGAATTTTTTAAAATAAAAATTTAACTTTTATTTTTGCTGGAAGATATATCATTTTCAGTTACGAATTCAACTCTTCAGTTAAAATTTTATCCTTTTCGTTAAAAATTTATGTATTTTGTTCACAATTCGTCAAATTGGATAGGAAATTATTATTTCTTGAAAATTAATAATTTATATTGAGGATTCAACTATTTTATTGAAAATTTTTTTAGTTGAATTCAGCTGGTTAAAAAATGCTTCTTTCTTAATTATAAATGTCGTTTATTTTTAAAAATTCATTTTTTCCGGTTTTAAATTCAACTGTTTTCTACAATGTTCGACTTTTTAGCTTTAAATTTGTTAAATTATGTTAAAAATTCATGTTCTAGGGTAAAAATTAATCTTTTTGTTGAAAATCAACCTATTTTGTTGAAGATTTAACTATTTTGTTAAAAATTCGTGTTTGTTTTTGAATACAATTGCTTGATAATCAATTTGATTTTTAACCATTTTTTAAACTGAAAAGTGAATTATTTTATTTGTTGTATAAATCTTATCTTCTTTTTAAAGAAATTCAACTACAGTGAAAATCTTTAATAGCCCTCCCTTAGCTTTTCCGAGAATTGACGCCACGCCGCATGTAGGTGTTAACAAGGTGATGCGCGGGGTGCGCGGGATCTACGACTGTCACTCAGGCGATCAGTCAGGCGTGAACAAATAAAATCGGAGTAGGCTATAATAAGTTAGTAGCCACCCACCGTCAGTCCCGAAATCGGGGCTATAGACCAGTTTCACTGTACTTGGCTTAAAATGTATGTAATTTTGTTAAAAAATTAAAAATGTTAATTTTGCATAATTTTAGATAAAAGATCATTTTTTTGTTAAAAATTTAACTATTTGATGAAAATTCTATTTTTGTTGTTCTTGGAAACTAATTTTCTTTGCCGGAAATTAATAAATGTTTATTTTTTCAAATTAAATA
Organism: Belonocnema kinseyi; assembly: GCF_010883055.1. NCBI lineage: Eukaryota > Metazoa > Arthropoda > Insecta > Hymenoptera > Cynipidae > Belonocnema > Belonocnema kinseyi. Next base: position 82,636,456 of record NC_046662.1, on the reverse strand, counting down.
CTTTTTTGGTTGAAATATCAACTATTACATATTTAGTTGAAAACTCAAGTATTTGGTTATAAATTAACTTATTGTTGAAAATTTTACTGAGATGTAGTGAATTCGCCATTTTGGCTTAAAAATTCAACAATTAAGTAGAAAATCAATCTATTCATTTGAAAAATTGAGTATTTTGTTGAAAATTCGTTTATTTTTTTTTGCTAACGATTTTTTTTTTAAATTATACTGTTTAAGTTTTGGTTCAACATGTATCCTTTATAGCTTGAAAATTCAACTGTTTTGGTAGAAAATCCTTAGATTTGGTAGAAAATCTATTATTTTCTTGACCATTCATCTATTTGGGTAGACAATGAATATTATTTTTAGATAATTAATTATTTATGTTCAAGATTCAACTAATTTGGTCAAAATTCTTTTTTCTTGTTGTTAAACATTAGTTTGTGTAATTGAAAATTTAGCGATTCCATTTTTGGTTGAAGATTTTTTTCGCATTTGAACATTCATCTATATTTAGTATTAAATTCATAGTCCCTGATTGAAAATGAAGTTTCTTGTAGAAAATTCTTCTTGTCTTGTTTGAAACTCAACTGTTTTCTAAAACATTCGACATTTTATTTTAAATTTGTTAAAATTTTGTTCGAAATTGGTTAACTGGAATAGAAAATTATTCCCCTTTCTTAAAAATATATCTATTTTCTTAAAGATTCAAATATTCTATTAAAAAAAAATTTCTGCTGAATTCAACTGGTCGTTAATTGGCTTTTTTCTTGTTGCTGTTGTGACTTATCTGTTTTACTTCAAAATTCAAGTATTTGGTTATAAACTCATGTATTTTGTTGAGCATCCGTCTTTTGATAGCAAATTAATCTTCTTGGTTACAAATTGTCTCAAAGCGGTGAACATTTTTTTGATCATATAGAACTGTTAAGTGTTACGAAACCTTTTCAACCTCTTCCAATGTGATACTTTGTAACGTTAGGGCTTATTCCACTGTCACCTGAGTAGAGTGTCACGTAATATGGGGACTAGAGTTGTTCTAAAATGCATTGCAATTTTTTTTCTTTGCAGAGGGTTAGTCACACACATACACCCAAATTTCCATTACTGGAGAAAGAAAATCCGTAATTTTTTGTTTTAATTTAAAAATTAAAACAAGCCATCGGGTAGTTCCAAATCCCATATATGTAAGATGGGGAAATTTGGGATATTTCAGAGTTTCATCGAACCGGGCCAAATTTTTTAGGGAATGAAGAGGAGTGTCTAGGAAATGAAACCATAATAATAAATTTTATTTTTAACCCACCCTTATCTCTCTACAGCGCCCTAAACATGGCCCAAAAATTAAAAAAGTACGGTTTTTATGGGGAGTAAGGGTGAGTTAAAAATAAAATTTATTATTATTGTTTTATTCTGTAGCCGCACTTCTATTCAATCACTAAAAAACGTAGAACGTTTTGCTGTAATTCTGAAATATGAGTTCAATTTTTCAAAAATCCGAATTTTCCCGACTTTAAATAAATGTAATTTTGAAGTGCTCGGTGGCACTTGTTATTATTTGAAGTTGGGCAAAAATTACGGAGTTTCTTTCAACCGAAATTGAAACTTTTACGGATCTGATTTACTCTGTTGCTCGAAATGCGTTTTTGGAACACCCTAATGTGATCGCACCCTAACATCAGAATAATAAAATCTTACAAGTAGGTAACAGTATGTAAGTTTTAAGTTTAAATTAACCTTCATCGAAAAAGTGTACGCATAAATCTGTCTGGGGTCATATAGTTCTGGACGCATGTACTAATTTTTTGTTCTTTTTCTTGCTCTGTTGAAATAGGGACCTAAAAACAAAGCGCAATCATCTTTTAATCTCCAACTATATATTCATAAACAGTCTCCTCTGAATACATTTCCCGCATAGAAATTCGTGTTTGTTTTAGGCACATTTAGGATTCAGGGTCGTAACCTTCCTCTTATTCAGTGCCTCCGGATTCTTATTGGCCTGCGGATGGATACGTAAGCAAAGGGGTAAAAGCGTCTCAAACTCAGGGACATATGCCTATATAAAGAGGACCGCGCTTGTTATGCGCCGGTCTCTCATTCAAATCGGGGCAAGATCGTGTCGTATGCAAAACGTCGAATTTCCGAGACTCTCCTTCCGAGGCACCGGCAAAGACCTGCCGATCTGTGAGAGTCAGTTCGAGTCCAGCTATAAATCTGAATAATAAATGAGTCTCAACGGCCTCTAAGAAGTCTCCGCCTCAGTGTGGAGACGTTGCTGAGGGCTTAAAAGATGAATTTACGACTATGCCCCTACTGATCATGAGAGTGTACGCGAGGCCCGAAAGAAAAAACACATGATCACGCGTTTTGTTAAGCCGTCCTGTGCCATAGTGCTAACATCCTTTCCCACAACAGCCAACTGGAACTTCCTTGGTAGATATTCTCGTGACCTTGAAAAGCTTCGCACTTTAGTTTTTCTATTTCAAAAGACTTCACAACGATTTCAAAGATTCTGCGTAAAAAAACTCTTCTGGCGCTGGCTCGGCTCAGTCCAGAATGTTTGGTTTCCAGTTTTGATGTTGAACAGACGGTCTGGTCTGGAACTTGCCAGAACAAAAACGTTAAATTTTTTGTTAGCCCTAGGTCAGACTATCTAGTCAGCCCAGGTTATTGTCTGGTGAACCTGCTGCATGGACATCATTTATTTTTTTAATGACTTGGAAAAAAATCATTTTTCAATGTGATATTGAGTTGATCAGTGCCAAAGCTGGAGCAGACTAGTCTTTCAAGGTGATAGAAGAAAAGTCTTCTTTTGATAGTGTACATGTCTCATTTTCTGTAATTTTAGATACCCTGTAACTTTTTCGAAATATGTAAAAAAAAGTTTGCTGATCGAACTCAGAACTTTTCATGTTCTTGGATAGCTCATCAGAGCCTGACTTTGGACAAACCAGATCTTCAAAATGTTGATACAGAATATTGTAAATCATTAAAATTGATGACTTGAAAAGTTTCTAATTTAGAAAATTAAAAACTATGCAAATTTTAATTTCTATTATGAAATTGTCTATAATTAGGTAGGCGTACCAATTACTGCGAGTGTACCTATTACTGCAATTTTTCACCTAATCAAAATAAGCTGAGTACTAATAATTTTTTGTATACAAAAAAATAATCCTTCAAATTAATCAGAATTTACTCTACTGTATGAAAAAGCCAAAATATTTATAAATTAGTTATTTATTGTTAATTAACATTTTTGGTAAAAATTCATAAAAACATGGCCCCCACACCCCGACAAGGCCCCTTTAGCCACAAATTTTTTGGCACACTTCCCTCCCCATACTTTTTTTTACTCTAATGAGTATAAATATTGTATGTTTATTCAAGGGAAATTTCAAAAGTGCTGAAGACATTTTTCCTAATTTTTCTTAACTTTAAACTGTTTATTAGGTTAAAGATTTATATCATAAAGTAGTAGCTGGTTAATCCGTGGGCCCCACTCGGTCCCGGGTCCCCTGATTACAGTCAGGCTAGCCACCCCTCTGTGGGGGCCATGCAGAAAACTTGAAAACCCACCATTTTGGTTCTATGTCATTTACGGAAGTACTGCTGTTTAATCAACTTTGGATTTTTTGTATAACCTTGTACGCAGTGAAAAATTTTTTTTTTTTTTTTAATGAGAACACTTGTTTGAATAGTATCAATATTTAAAAAATACTAATATTTTAATTTAATTTCTTGTGAAACCATGGCTACAGCGGAAAAAAGTAAAAAAGAAGGAACCAAAGAGGAAGCCAAAAACTAAATCTTTAAAAAGATGTCTAACTGCAAAGAAAATTGGTTGCAGACAAAAACCCAAAAAGCTCCAAAAATACTTCAGATATTTAAATTAGCTTAATTTATAGAATTCCTAAAAATAAAACCTAGAATCCAACGAACAAATTTGTGAGAACACCATACAATGCTCCTATTGTAATTAAAAAAAGATCCTCCTTTAAAAAATATCTTTCAACATGATAAGAGTGCTGTATGAGTACCTAAACGTTAAAAAAGGGAGAATATTGATTATAAATATTCTTTTATTGTGATTTAATAAAAATAAAAACGAAAGAAATAAGAAAAGAGAAGGAAGGGGACTTGTTTGGTTGCCTTCTCATTTTTCTTTCTTCTTTTTTATTCTTATTCAGAGATTTTTTTTAAAGGAGGACCTTTTTTAAATTACATTAGGAGAATTTTCTGGTGGTTGTCCAAATTTTGTCTTTAGACTTTTGGTTTTATTATCAGGAAATCTATACATTAACTTGATTATTAGACGTTAAATAGGATTTTAAATTTAGTTTTATTCTAATTCAAATTTCCTTAATTTTAAATTAGCTTATTTCCTTAGGCTGAGATAGAAGAACCATATCATTTCACTATAAAATAGGTGAGAAATTGAATTAAAGTGAGCATAAACAATGACACCGCAGTAATTGGGACACTTACCCAATTTCGATGATTTACGTTTTAAATTACTTCTTTTTGAAAGACTTAGGATTGAAAACTATTTAAACTTGACAAAATTTGTAAATTTTCACTTATACTTATTTTATATTGAATACATTCAAATTACAAATTTTTATAGTTTACAGAAAAAAACTGAGGTTTCCATTAGAATCCATTTTTGGTTCGAAAGGAACTACAACAAAAATGAACCCCACTTGTTGAAAACGAACCCAAAATGATAAATGAACTTTAGTTTCCGAAGGATCTCAATTGTAATTGAGCCTATTTTTAAAGAACCTATTTTTCGCGTTGCTCACTTGGATATCATGTTTAATTAATAACACAATATTTACCTTAAAACATACATGTAATCCAACTCTGATGGACATAACTTAATGAAGATAATTGAATTACAAAATAATACCGCAATTAAAATAGATATAATGACATGATAAATATAATTTTCAGGTTATGTAGCAAAGTTGTCAACATAAAGGTTATTCATATGCAAGAAACTTTTCGTCCCAAGTGATCGGTCGATAACTGTAAATCGATTTGTAACTTACTAGCCCTACTTTGCAAGCGTTTGGTTTGTAAATGCGTGTTCATGTTCTTTTCAAGAGCGCTCTAAAGTCTAAACGAACCCTTTTGGCTCTCTGCAGGTGTCTATTGAAACTCAAGTTCTAAATAATATCAACTTTTACATAATCCGTAACTCTGATGAACCCCTAGTTTTTTCTGTGTTGAATGTATTTTAATTTAAATTTTTTTAAATGGAACTATTCCAAAACAGCATTCAAAATTGCATCAATTTTTAAAATCGAAGAATTTTCAATTGTACGTTTCCAAAATTGAACTCCATATTCTATAAAGCGAACATTTAAAATTACATCACTTTAAAATATAATCATACTAAATTAATAAATATTAAAAATGGAAGAAATTGAACTGTTCTAAAAAAATTTGAAAATTTTAACCTTTCAAGCATAAATCTATAAAACTGAGTAATTTTATATTTATATATTTAAAATTCAAAAAATGACAAATGAAACTCCTAGAATGTACAATAGGGCAGAGTTAAAATGATCAAACTAGACAAATTGTTTGAACTGAGTGAAAAAAAACTGTTTTTGAAATATGTTAATATCTTCTGTCCCCTTTCTTGAATTCAAAAATTTCAAAATTCTAAAAAATATTCCCTATTGCTTCAAAAATTTCAAAATTTCTTTAGCTTCAAACAAAGAAACACATATTTATTTTGTTATCTCAACAACAAACAATAAATGCACAAACGCAATAAATGTACAAACAAATTTTCCTGAACTCCTTACTAGCTATTTGCTGAAAAATCAGGATATCATTGACAATTAACCTCCCATGCCCCCCCCCCCCACGAAGGGGTATGAATATAAAACGATTCCCTAAGCTTATTCCTAGGAAAATATCCTTTTACCGTAATAGCACCATCATTTGTTGTGCCTGAAAGGTTTATTCTTAGCAAGTTGTAAAAATCGCTCAAAAACCCGTAAAATTGACCATTTTTGAACGCTGGGAACATCACTAGAAAATTTGGTTACGTAAATCCAAAATAACAGTATATTTTCTTGATTCAAGTTAAAAAAATGTTAGATTCCACATATTCAACGTTTTCAAAAATGTGTGCATAGGATTCAATCCAAAAAAACATGTTTTTTGGCTATTTTCAAAAAATTCTAAAATAAGCAAAAAAAAGTTGTTCGCCATATAATTTTGTCTTGTTATTCACTAGAAAAATCTGAACATCAAAAAAATTCCCCATAATTTTGAAGCAATAGGGACATTTTTGGAATTTTTAATTCAAAAAATGGAACAGAAGATATTAACCTATTTCGAAAACTGTTTCTTTTTTACTTTTTTCGGATGTCAACCCACAAATTTTTTTCACTGAGGTTCTTTTAAGTATAACCATTAAAAATTTGATACATTTTTAGATTTGAATAAAAATTGTCTTTAATTTGCAAGATATAGATTTGAAAACATTTGACTTTTGACCAAATTTGATAATTTTCATTTATACGTTTTTAAAATTGAATAAATTTTAATTTCAAATGTTTGAAATGGAATCATTCGAAAAATTTGACTGGATTTTTTAATGCAATTCTCCGAAATTCTAGACATCTCAATTCTAAAATTTAACTTGAATTTAAGTTTTATGTTTTATGAATCAAAATTGATACTTTTTATGATTTCGACCAAAAATTTCCTTGATATGGATGATGTAAAATTAATTACAATAGACTCTTTACAAAAATTAAGAATTTTCATTTACACAGCTTTAAATAAGAATAAATTTGAATTTTAAGATCTCCAAAATACATATTTATATACATATTTTTTATTCGCGAATTAAATCAGCCAATTGTGAATTTAGAGGTCCCATTCCTACATTTGAATTGAGCGACCTAAAAACCTTAGGATATTTATTTTCATAAAATTGAGACTATTTTGAAACTTTCATTTGGCTTCATTGAATTATCTGACTTAAATTTCTTATTTTTTTTATCAACTTAGGATTCAGCGACCCTAAAGAACTTTAAAATACTCATTATTATGGGAAAAAAATACATGATTTATAATACTTTTTCAAAACTACACTTTAAAAATACGTTTTAAAATTGCACTTCAAAGTTTAAATTTATACATATAAAATGTCACTTTAGAAGCATTAAAATTACAGGTTTGAAAGCAAATTTCCACGTGTTGTCTAGAATGACATGCTTAATTCTATGACTTTGTAAGAATTCATACGGCCTGTTAAAAATCACTACGTTCAGAGTGTGTAAAAAAAAGACTCACGCTCTATGTAGTAAAATTCCCTAGCCTGGTAAAATTACAGCCTGTGCATAAATTTCGATTTCCTGACGAAAATTTCTCCACTCTATAGTAATTTTAGATTCGTTTGTATAATATTCCACATTTGTGTCATTTTGTCGGTAAAGCTTTCTTTTTCGCTCTTTTGTTCGCATGTCATGAGCGAAGCGTGCATTTTAGAAATATTCGACTTTCTGCTGTTCAATTTTACGTCACATATTAAATTTTAGTCTAGTTGAGAATTTTACACTTTTGTTCAATTTTCAATATTTATATACTAGTTTCACGCCCCTGCACGTGAGTCCACTTTTTACATACGTCTAGCGTACTAAAATTCCACAACCTTTTGTCACAGTGTATAAAATGTAACTTTAATATAGAGAATTATCTATACATAAAAAAACTACAATCGAGCCTACACTGCACAACTATATCAGTTATAAATTAGATAATAAAATTATAAAATGTATTTTACATATCTTCGGGAAAATGTATAATTGTGTGACTGTGTGTATAGCACTCTCAAGACTATTCTAGTATGAAATTATATTTATTTTAAAACTTCTTAGCAGATTTTAAAAATAATACAACATTAAATTTTAATGATAAATAAACCATTATCAAATATAGTTTTTTTTAGTGTTTCGTAGCGAAACCGCTATAAAATACTACAGGTGCTCGTCAGTCAATCTACAGGCCTATAAAAAAACTATTAAAGTCACGATCTTGAGGTTTTGTATTCGATTCATACTCGACCACTGCCAAGCATCGAAAAATACTGAAATCCATGGGAAAAATTTTCTACTTACATAAATTCTCAACTTTATGCCGAAAATTAATTAGGGGAAAGGAGAAAAATTGAATCGCGAAAAATAATCAAATTGTCTATGTTATCAACGGTTAAAACCATGAAATATGAAAAAAGTACATTTTGTTTCTTAGACCACTATTTTTACATCATTCGATTTTTTCAATGATGGCGCATATTGAAGCATTTTGAATGTAGATGTTCAAAAAATAATGAAACTTATTATGTTATTGTCCTTGTTTAATATTTCTTTTTATTAGTTCAAAGTCTTAGATTAATAATATAGTTTTCAACTATAAGAAAAATGAGAAAATTGTTGTTTTTTTTTAGTCCGACTAACTTCTGGGACGACACAAATAAGAGATCTTTTCATGTATAGAATTGCAATCAAAAATAAAATTTTCTGTTATAATGTTTTTGTTTTGTTTTGCCATTCATTAAACATAGAGAAAAATTAGAATGTTTTGTTACTTAGACCTTTCCTTTTGAACAAAATTCGCTGAAAAAATTTAATATACCTAGAGTCCTAGAGAATACAAAATGTAAATGTTGCAGATATTTAGAATACAGATGTATCAGTTTACAGAAAATATATAATTATCTAGCTCAGTTTACAAATAAAATTGGTAGATCTGAGAATTTTCGACCCATCAGAAACCACTGGAATTAATTAACAAGTTTAAGAAATCAAAAACAAAAAGGAAACATTTTTTCAACATAGTCGTTTTCATTGAGTTTTAAATCATTTCTATCCCTAGCTAGGTAGCTCTAAACATTATTTTTAATACTTCAGAATAACACAGCATTTTTATTTCCTATTTAAATTATTTTTTAAGCTACTGTTAAACAACATTTTGAACGTACAAATAGTAAATTAAATTATGTATTCTAGGTGGTAGAAAAAAAATTTTGAACGACTCGGGGTTCTTTACTGATAAGAAATCACTATGATCAAAGTTGATAAAAAATTTTAAATTCTCAAATTTCAGTTTATCTATTTTTTACTTTTCAAATCCTTTGTTTTCTTTCTAGCTTGTTTTTGTCCTTCTGAAGTTCAGAGAGGATTGAAATCATTTTTGAGCTTAGGTATATTCCATAAACTACATTACTAAGTTTGGAATATTTTCGACCCACTTGTACCCTTTTGTTGACCAAAGTAGTTTTGCTTACCATCCTCCCCCTCCCCCCGGAAGTATTAATGCCGTTGGCTTTACACAGATTTCATGTTTATCCTGTGCGTTTTCGCGTTTCTAATTAGTTTTTCTAGAGTGGAGTAGAATTTTCGACCACACAGAAGGCTTTAAAAAAAGGTGAATTTTCAAGAAATTGATAGAATTCTTAACAAAATAGTTGAATTCTTAAAGAATTAGGAGTTCAATTCTTAAAGAAAAAAGATGAATTCTCTACGAAAGATTTAATATTTCGTATTTCATGTATGAATTTTTAATACAAAGGACAAATTTTCAACAAACTAGATAAATTTACGACTAAAAAAAGGGCCAAATTTGTGGAAGAAATATAAAAAACAAATATTCTTTATAAAGCGGAAGAATGAGGAATATGGGAGGGTATGAAATATGTAACACGAAAGTAATTATCAAACTTGTTAAGTTATTTTTGAACTCTAATCATCAAGAAACGTACTAAACGTTATCTAAGTTCATCGCGGTAGTTCCACTGGAGCCCGCCCCCCAAACTGTTACCAACCGTAGTTTTAAGCTTGACTCCCTCCCTCCTTAAATTGGTAACGTAGTTTATGGACGATCCCATATATTTAATTATCCCGGCATCAAAGATCCAATTGCATCGACTGCACCGACCACAGTAGAAGCTGTGGTGGACCGAGAGCAATTGCACCGATACCTTTGGCATGCGTCAGGGCACAGAAACACAGAACCGGGTAAAAGTAGCAACAGTCACAGGATGGACGGACAGAGGGACATGAGGTAGACAGTATCGGATTGATCTGAGCGAGTGAACCCAATTACCCGGCGAGGGTCCAGATTTATTGTGCCGACGGGGCCTGACTGAGGGACGAGATGCCCCGATCGTGGCAGCGGCCACTCTTTTAACGTGTCCGAGCTTTCCTGTAATGCTGTGCCAGGAGGGTGTCGTGTCGCTTTGCTCACCCAATTATCAGCCACTGACAACGACCTTTCGTCGCTCCTGCTTTCTTTGCTTCAATGCTTCCAAGAGCGTCCAGTCCAGTCTTCTATAAGGTATACGGTATAAGTCTTCTGCCACGCGATCGGAATCAGACTTTTTCGTCTGCTTCTCTTCGCGGATCATAAACAATTTATAATTGACGCGATTCTCCGATACAGTCACGCCTCTCCAAGTTACCTGCTTAAATCAAAATTAATACTTCACAGACAGAGAAAACAACTGAGTGTGAGTGAATCCTTCAAGCAATTGATTTATTGGTCGACATTTTATTCATGAAGGTTGCCAAGTTTATTGCTTGAGAGGTCACCTAATAAATGGTCTTCTGCAGTCAGATCGAATTACTGAATCAGAAAACAATCACGAAAATATGATAAATTTGATCATTCGTTGAGTGAACTTTCTTGCAATAGTCCGGAAATTGAAATCACATTGACTATAAATCAACACAATTGAGGTTCTGGATCAAAGAACCAGTTATACATTTCTGGCACCTAAAGTAGGAGGAGGGGGATGAACATCCCGATTTCCTGAAATTCAAGCAGTTAGGGGTCTCTCCACTCTAAGGCCTAAGCGCCAGAAAGTTATAACCGGTTCTTTGACCCAAGCTCTCAATTATAGCAGTATTTTATTTGTATTTAGTGAGGGAAATATAACTCTAGTAATCCGCAGGATTACTAGTATTAGTATTAGTTTATTTTTATTAGTATTATTACAGATTATTTGTATTATGGTTATCCGGTGTCATTATAGTATTTCAATGTAATCCGCAGTAATCTCAGTAATTTGAATTAATCCCAGTATTGCAGAGTAATCAACTTGTAATGCGGAGCAATCCATTTGTAATTTAGAGTAATCCCATTCTAATCTCAAGAAATCCAGAGTATTCCACTTGCAGTCCAGGTTTATTCACCTATAATCTAGCGTAATCCATTTAACTAATATGTTGAAAATGCGTTCTTTTTGGTTAAAAATTAATTTTAAGTGTAACTTAAGCTAGTTCATTTCTGGAGAAAATTTGTCTCTTAGCTTAAAATTGATGCATTTTGTTGAAATTTCAATTTCTGTAAAAACTGAGATTAATGCATCAAAATAAATTTTTTTATTGAAAACTGAACGATTTTGATGAAAATTTATATATTTGGTTCAAAAATCCACTTTTTTGGTAGAAAATTAATTTTCCTGTTTGAAAATTAATCCTTTTGGTTCAAAATTGAATTCTATTGGTGAAAAATCTAATTCGTTTGTTGAAGTTTTAGTTTTTAAAAGGAAATTGAGATTTTTTCTTTACAAATCATCTTTTTGTTTCAAAACTGATTTTTATTTATTAAAAATTCATGTATTTTGTTATAAATTCGTGTTTTCGGTAGAAAATTAATTGAAAAGTGAGTTGTTATGTTAAAAATTCGGCTTTTTGGTTGAGGAATCAATTATTTTGTTGAAAATTCGTCTTTCTGGTTGAATTAAACTGTTTACAAATTTTTTTAGAATTCACCTATTTTGGTGAAAATTTAATCTATTTTGAAGACAATTTAATATTTTCGTTAAAAAAGTCTATTTTTATGAACATTTATCATTTTAGTAAAAAATTATTTTTTTGTTGCTAAAAATTTAGCTATTTTGTTAAACAATCGTTGTTTTTTGGTTGCAAATTAATTTTTGAACTGAAAATTTAACTATTTCATTTGAAGATTTATAAGTTTAGTTGAACATTAATTTCTTCGGTTGAAAATTTAACGCAATAAGTTTACTTTAAATTTTTACATAAAAATTTAATTTAATTTAGCCGCACTTTTTTGTTGAACTTGTGAGTCTAGATTAGGCGGAGAAATCCACCACATTTTTATTCAGTGCACAGCAATTCTATTTATAGAGGTAATACAGTGTAATTTACCTCTGCTGGACCACATTTGTTATTTTAATTTCAAATTTGGTAACCAATCCTAAAGGAAATATTAGAACCTTAATAAGATCTAACAAGGTTATGAACTTCAGCATAGAGAGAGATGTATTGCATGTACTAAAAACTCGTTTAAGACTCAATATGGGTGTACTCATGCCAAAAAGTGGGTGAAACAAGTGGTATTTCAGAGAGATGTGGTAAATGGGCATCCTTAATATTTTTTGTAGTCTTCAGTGAAGATCCAATAGTGGTTATCATACGTAACATTACACGTTCCTAAAGGGAGTGATTATTGGGCGTGTCTGATTTTGTTTGTGACTGTAAGCATAGTTTTTTGGGCGCCGTACACCTATGAGTCTGTTTGAAGCTGAAAGCGTGTCCGTGTAGTGATATTAAAGGAAGGAGTTAGTAGGATTTGTTATTATTATTCTTAAAAGGCATGATTTCTTACCAGGAGATCGCGCTGTGATTTGAAGGCGTTTGATTGAGCGTGGGTCATGGTCTTAGTAGAGCACAAGGGGCGTAGTTAGTGCACACAGATAGGGGCTTTTCGAGCGGGTGTCATAAGAGGGAGTATTTATTCTTCGAGGGCGTGATGGGATATACATAATGAAAACCGGAGCAACTTTTTAATATAATTATCGTATATGTACCAACTTTATTCATTCAAAACATTTTCATATTTTGGCAAAAATTCAATAACTTAGATTTTGCAAATGATAAGCGACTACCAAGTATTTACATAGAGAATTTATAGCTTTGCAAAACCAGAATCGAATCCCAGCACCTGATCAGGACCCGCATAAAATCCGCATTATATGAATCGTTGTTGACTGGTGCTAAGGTGTCTCCAAGCACCGATTTCGAAGCTATGGAAGTTATCTAGTAGCGAGTGTCTCGGGAGATATGCAGATCAAGTGAGAGCATCTCCGGATGGTCGCAGGTGGCTGTCAACAGAGGCAAACATAATTTACATTGAGACAGAGCTGGAAGTTTGCGGTGGCTTTGGTTCCGCCGCTATGTTGTCCTGGATGCACCACCGCGATGCTAACTGACGCCTTAGAGGGCGCTGATTGAAGTATTTATTGCACCACCTCCTATACCCTTTGCTCGCGTTTATGCTCGTATAATGATCCTCTTTGCATACATTTTCCTTTGCCAATTCAGTGCCAGTTCACTTTAAGCTGTCGACACTCTCGTTATCTTCCTAATTATCTCTGGATCGTCCACAAGGGTCTTCCAGTTCCTCACAGTTGGGTGCTATAGTGTCGACAAGTTGATCTTTGGAGGACAGGGATAGTCTAGAAGTATACACTATGTCTATACTTTTGAAAATAACATTTAAAGATCATTTATTTTTAGCAGTCTGTTTTAAATTTGGAGAAAGTAGCACATCTGTCGTAATGCAATTTACGATTTGGAATGATAATACCCACTTCGACTGAAGAATAATTTATTGCAACTTTTTATTGAGGATTGTGTTAAGGTTTATTGAATACGCATTAAATATAGAGTCGTAAAAGTTTTTAGATGATCCCTTGAGTCTTTAGAAAATGTATAGTAGTTATTGGCTGGAAATTGTTCATTAAGAAAGAAACAATAAATTATGTTACGCAAAAATCCGGGAACCGCGAATGAAGTTTAGGTCAGGCATTCAGATTTATGTTCTTTCCGGATAGGCATTCCTAGAACTATCAAGCGACGAGCTCAATTATTTTTACGAAGTGAGTCCAGTTATAGGGGTCGAAGAGTTATGAGTGTTAATTACCGGACTCGTCTGATGCGCGTAGGGCCTTTCTGATTAAAGGGGTATTTTGTTAGCACCTGCAGCTCCCTGAAAATTTCACATGGACTCCCGTTGGTGGTATCTCCAGCCAGGGGAATTTTTTTCTTTTTTGATTGAAAGAAATAGTTCAATATTTCAGATTTCATTTTTTAATTGTTCTATTTTCAGTATAGTCGCGAGTCTCCAAAAGTGGGTGCGTCTCGAATTCTAGAAAGTTTTTCTGGAGCTCTCACGAAACTAAGGAATTTATTTATCATCACCGACGGTATTTACCCATCTTAAAAGTAGTCGTCGAAATTCCCATAAAACTTGGTCTGACGTAAAACTCAACCGGAACCGCATAAAGTGAAACGGGTTTAACTCAAAAAAAGGGCAATTGCTTCATGATTGACTAGCACAATTCCAGAGATTGTCACCCAGCAGTTTACATTCTTGCTCCTTAGCATTTCTTCCACGCGCATTTCGCACACTGAAAATTGGCTGCACTAATTCCAGAGTAATTACTCTGTTATCCTGTAAATATGGCGAAGGGCAGAAAGGGAATCAATATGGTACGAATAGGGGGGAACTACGCTCGCATTCCACTCAAAATGCATCAATTAAACACCAGGTCTAATTAAGACATACCTATTTACAAAAATTCGGAGCAACCCGTTATTACCAGCAGCATATAATGCATTTATAATCGTAGGATTCTACTTCTCGAGGAAGTGCTTTTGCGATGCATCTTGCTTTAAATCTTAACATTCCTTTTAAGATTAAGCATCGAGAGGTGTTGCTGAGACTAATAAAGATTTTTAAGCTTTAAGTTGATGTCAATATCTGCTATGAAAAATATCGGCTTTCAGAAGTTATATAAAGAGAATATTTATTTTTTAATCATTGGCTTCTAAACAAGGCTTATTGACATAAAAAGTGAAACAGCTCAAAAAATACTGTAGATTACATAAAATCATGTTGGATTACTCCGCCCAAACTATAGTCACGCGAGCTTTCAACTAGAAAGGATTACTTTTTAATCAAATTATTAAATTTTCAAAAATGTAGATAAACTTTTAAATAAAGAATTGAAGTTTCAATAAGAAAAATTTACTTTTAAAAATAAAATTTATTTCTTACACCAAAAAGAGGAGTTTTCCACGAAGTGGTTTACGTTTGAACTAAAAAAGACAAATTTGCCACTAAAAAGGTAATAGTTAAAATTTCACGGAAAACTAATTTTCAATCAAACAGAAAAAACGAAAATTGCAACAAAATACTTAAATTTGTAACTCTATAGTAACGAATTACATGGATTTTCAACTACATAGATGCATTTTTTTTAAATAGGTCAATTTCCAACCAAAATGCATGCATTTTGGAACAAGAACGATCATTTTCTACCAATTTTCAACGAAGAACGAAAAACGTTTAACAACAATAAAATTGTTAGGTTTCCAGTTAAGAAAATCATGACTTTTTAACAAAGTTGTTTAATTCCCTATAAAGTAGATTATCCTTTACAAAATAGTCTAAATTTCAATTAAAAACATGAATTTTCAACGAAAAAGATTTAGTTTTGCCAAAAAGATGGATTTCCAACCAAATATATGAACTTTCAACTGCAAAAAATCAATCTGCAACAAAACAGCTGTAAATTATTTGCATTAACTATTTAAATCGCAGCAAGTTACCTGGATTATTCTGGGTGACAAGTTAATTACTGGGATTTCCTAAATTACTTCGTATTGCGTAAATTACAAGTAGATTAGTTCGATTGACTGAATTACTCCGAATTATCTGGAATACAAATGCATTACTTTGCGTATTACAAATGGCCTTCACCGTTTCACAAGTGGATTACTTCGCAACATTAGGATTTTCGGAGTAACTTCAATCACTCCGGTTTACATTGGATTACCAGTTCTAATAACGGATCAGTTTATAGTATTACCAGAGTAGTTTTCCATTGGATTAACATCTTTATGACTAATTAATGACATTATAATTTCCATGCTAGAAATGACAAAACTGCAGAGTTCTTGTTTGACGCATATACCATAAGCAGTGTCTTGCAACACCATTTGTGATACTGGTTGTAAAGAAAGTTAATTAAAGAGAAAAGTGAAATTACCACTTAAAGAAAGCAAGGGTAAAATCAGAGCGGAAGAAGATAACAAAATTTTAAGTGATTTTGAAGGAAATGGGAAATTTTATTGAAATAAGAAAGAAACTAACTAACTAACTATAAACTAACTTTGTTAAGAAACTTTGTTATTTCATTAAAGGTCAACAGAATTAGGAATTAAGTAGCAGTATGCAGCCGAGATTAAGGTAGTTTTTTGCAATTGGTTTTTTCTGAACGTCGCATCTTACAAAATTTTGAAAAGTGATTGCATTTTACTAAGTGACGGCTTATTTTTTCTGGGAAAGTATTCTCTACAACTCTACTGTTTTTAGTTTTGGGAGTGAATTTTTCAATGGCTGAAATGGTTAGCACAATTTTCCTAAAGAAAACATTTCTTAAACATATAATTATATTTTTAGATTATGTAGTTACTTTTAAAATTGGAAACTGTGGAGTTGTAGAGAATAATTTTTCTGGAAAAATGAGCCGTCATTTATTAAAATGCAATCATTTTTTTTTAAATTAATAAGAAGCGACGGTCAGAAAACATTTAATTGCAAAAAACAAAATGACATCAGTTATAATACTTTGTTTCTTCATGAGTGACTATTTCCAAACATTATTTGAAAGTAAAATCATGAAGGATAACAACTTTAAAAATGGTAAGTCCACTGGTGAGGATGAAAGTACCGCCGAAATGCTCCAGAGTGGTGACGACAATTTGTCTTTGTTGATTAATATATGCACTGAGAAAGGGGAAGTGCCAAATGATTGGAGAAGGGCGATTATCGTTCCAATCTGTAAGAGAAAGGGTAGATCAGATATTTATTTTGAGACGTAGATCGCAGAAAAAAGTCTAAAGTTAACAAAACAATTGCTTCTACATTTGCTGATCTAAAAAAATCCTTTGTGAATAGAATTGAACGTTGCTGGGATGTTCCGAATAAGTATGGAATTAACTGTTGGTTCCTAAAATCAACAAAAGCAGTATATGGAAGTAGTGAAATGACACAGAAAAAACAGAAATGAATTTTGTTGCGGGTAATTTTCAAGTAGAGAAAGTTGAGTTTTTTCGCATCCAAATAAAGCAAGATTCAAAAGAGTTGACATGGTAAACATTTGCAATGTGGTGTGTATCTCTTAAAACGTGAAGACAATTTTTGTTACGGGTGAAGATTACTCTGAAATAGCTGTAAAGATTACATTTTGTTTTTTTTTCTGTGGCGCATAGCGGAAATTGGTCAACTAAGTGATTGGTTTTTATTTTACAGGGTCTTATGCAATGATGCGTTACACCTTCTTTTCTATTCATTTCATTCATGAAAATGAAGAGTGCCAGGGAAGCGATAAATGCTTGAGACGAACGATCATGGATACTTATTGGTCTAAGTGGGGAGCTTTTCTGACTAGTAGTGTTTGAAATAAAAAGTATTATAAGTATTATAAGAGTATTATGAGATTTTTAGCTTGTTTTTGTTTTTCTATACGAACTGTGATGTATGATGATTTCGTGAATCTATTCGCCTAGGGTGAGTGGTAGAGAGATAACTCAGAAATTTGTCAGATTGGTTAGGCCGTTAGGCACTTGATAGTCCGTGGCTGATGATGAAAAACAGGGTTCACTCGAGACCAACTTTGAAAAAAAAAATTTCCATGATGAAAATTACGAAACTGAAGATTTCTTGTTTCGAACGCATGGCGTGAGTAGTCTTACAACACCATTCGCGATAGGTTGTCAGGAAGGTTAATTGAAAGAATTGATTGATCATTCCTCCGATCGTGAAAATTGTTTTTTCCGTGCGTAACTGGGGTCTTTTTTCTTAATCTCACCCGACTGAAATTATACCTCTTTGGAGTTTTAGCCGCACCATATAACCCCGCAAGAAAGGGCGACGAAGACCGGGGCTGTGATAACTCACAAATTATACGAACTCGTTGCCGTCGAAGACAAATTGATCCTTAGAGTCATGAGCTGCACTGCGGGTAATAATATAATTATAGGACTGCCAGTTTCTTCTTTCGATGTTTCAGTTCCAGCTTCTTACCGCTTACTCATACCCCTTGTAGAAATTGTTGATTTACAGTCCTCTGTTTTTAGACTCACCAATCTTCGATGGGTTTTCAATATCCAAATCGAGATCAACAGTCCTCATGATCCAAATGAGCTACATAGTTGTAATATTACCGATACTTTAGTCGGAAATCAAAGAAGAAATGCTGAATTTCTTAAGGTTAATTGCGCGAATATACACATAAATACAGACATAAGTTTTACTAGAGCCAACACTTTCTAGTGAAGCGTCGAGAACCTTATCAGGGTGGTCGATGAACTTAATTCTCAAAGTTTTCTGATTTTACTTTAACTGATTTTTTATTTTCTCTAACCATTTATATTTCAAGAGAAAACTTCTAGTCTTGTAACATTTTTTATATAAAAGCTTCCATAAATGATATAAAAAAGGAAAATTTTTGTTAAGGGCCGCCGAAAAATTACCATAAGTGACTAATTTCTAAGCCAAAAAGTGACTAACAGAGTGGTTAATGTACATTACTGATGGGACTAATGTTCCTTTGAATTTGATTTTCTTAAAAGGAGTTCGAGTTATGAGACTTCAAAGCAATTCAAGTTGAATTCAACAGAATCCAAAATATTACATTGATTTCAGTGAAATTGGAACGAATTTAAAAGAATTTAAGGGGAATGAGAAAAATTCTATAAAATTTATGAAAATTCAAGGTGGATTAAAAAAAATGAATTAAAAGCGATTAAAAAAGAATTGAAAGATGCATTAAATTCAGTAGGTTTGAAGTGAGTTCAGAAAAACTCAAGTTGATTTAAAATCGAGATAATTTATAAAGACCTCAAGATAAAAAATTCAAATTAATTTAAAAAATTCGGGATAGTTCCAAAAAATTTAAAGGAATTCAAAATAACTCAAAATATCGTCAAAGAATTCAGGACAAATTAATAAAAATTCAATGTGAATAAAACATGAACTCAAATGAATTGCATTATATATTTTAAAATCTCTTTAGATCTTCGTAACCATACGATATCCATTACTTCTTATGAATAATTTGGTTAAAATCCTCTACATTATTAAAATAAACATAAAATTCTATCAATTTTAATGATATTTTAGGACATCCTGGGAAATTGATTAAAATGCCTAGAGAGCTCTTCAAATAAAAAAAAATCATTGAAAAACTCTGAAATATTACAAAATCCCTGGAAATCACTTGAAATATCTTTAAACATTATAAGTCCAACAAAATCTTTCTATATCTACAAAACATTTGAGAAGTTCTTTACAACCGCACGGAATTTTTTTCAAATCCTCTTAAATCATTAAAATCATTTGAAACCCTTTAAAACTAGTTGAAACTCTAAGAAATTCTTTGAAATCGTTAAAAATAGCCTAAAGTAATGGAGATCATTGGATCTATCTTAAAATTATAAAAATATAGTGAATATTATTTAAAAAATTTTAAAATACCCTATAATATAACGAATCCCTTGAAATATTATAAAATCCTGTCAAACTTTGAAAGTTTTTGAAAATTCCTTACATTTTTGTTAATTCCCTGAAGTCTGCAAAATCCTTTGATATCTCTTCAAGTTATTAAAATATTTAAAAAATCTCTTTTAATTCTTTTAAAAATAACCTCAAATATTTCAAAAGAATCAATAAAATTTCGAAATCGGTATAGACCTGAATTCAGTAGTAGATTACCCATGGGGAAACCAATATTGGTGAACTGAATATCGACATAAAAGTGATTAAAGTTAATGAATTTGTTCAAATCTGTCTTTCACGCACCCCTCCCCTTCCATAACCATCCACGACTTTCGTTCCCTTAAGGTAGGGTCTCGTAAGGCTTCTATTCCCTTAAGGTAGTTGTGCTGAAATGCGACCCTACTTACGGATTGTCTAAAATTTTCAGAATATGTAGAAAATATTGTTATCTAACGATTCATACCCTATTAAGCTGATTCGACCATTTCAAAGTCAAATACGATCAATTATTGTTAGTACTTTCTGTATGGGTCTCCCATAGCTAACATGAGCAATCACCACATTGCAAAGTCTATTAAGGAAACGAAGCAATGAAGATGTGGCTACACTGTCACTCAGAATTTTATAGCTGAGTATATACAGTATGAACTGTGTTTAGACAACAGTCCCACAGAGAATGAGTCTCTATAACAGTCAACGCCGTCAACACAATTTTTTCCGAGAATGAAAATATGACGTTGCTACTATCGTTTCCTCACGAACTGTTACTGTGAATGTGTATATTCGCATATAGGACGCTTGTATTTGAGTGCACAAACTCAATTAAAACATTTCACCAATGATTAGGAGTGAACTTGTCATGACTTGCATCTATCTGAGCGTAAACTTTTGAATGTGATTGTCGCGTGACAACTACCTTAATCCTCGTTACCACCTACTTTCACTCCCATAATAGCATTCATAAGCCCTTTCCATCTTCCTCATGCTTGCCCTCATTTCCTCTTTATTATATCCCTACTCACCACTACTTCCGTACCCTCACTCTCACCTTACTACTACCCCTCCCCATACTAATTTCTTTCCTGCTTCCCCTATCATCACTTTCTCTCCATGAAGTTCCTTAACTTCACCTCCTACTTCCACTATTCCTACTTCCCCTTATACGTCCCCTACGTCCCCTTATCATACTTCCCTGCTTCCTCTTTTCTCACTTCCCTACTTCAAATAATCTAACTTTCACCACTTCCACTCACCTCTACTACGTTCCAATCCGTACTTCCTCCACTTGTCCTCCTCTACACCTCTTCCTAACTTCCCCTAATTCCTTTCCCGGGATGAAAATACGACTGACAGTCAACCAACTTAACTGCAGGGGTAATTAAAAAAAAAATTGAATATACAAGTGACTGACAGCTCTTATTATTCCTGACTGTTACTTAAAGTGCTTTTCACAGAAATGCCCTGGCTTTTGCATTTTTTTTTTACAAAGTAAAGCTCGATAAAGGGATAAAAAACCTAATGAACCACTGAGAAATGTAATTTAGAAAAGCAATCATCATGATTGCATAAGAAAAATTACAAACGACGATCTTGAAGACCATTCGTCAATGTCGTTCTCATGAAGGTGTCTATCGCTTCTTTGTTGTGAGTTAATTATCAAGCATACAAAATGACCAAGAACGCGTGCCTTTCGAATGCTTAATTAGATAATGATCCTTTGCATTTGCGCACTTTTGCTTCTATTTAGGTTCGATAAGATTTTCAATCAATCTGTGAGGACTGCCCAATTATCGCAATCGAACGGCAGATGCAAAGCTATCTTGGCATCTGGGCATCTCGTACGATCCGTGTATCCGTGTCCTCCACCCGGACGGGTTACGCGGTAGCCGCTTTCAGTTAATTTAATCCCCCGAGAATCGAGATTCTGCGTCGGCATTCAGATCCCACCGATGGATTTATATCGCGTAGATCACTATCGACAAGATATTTACTTCGACTCGTTTCGATCCAAATAGCGCCCGCTTAATTGCACAAAGTTGGCATTAAACGCATTCACCCAAGATCTCCAATCGAGATCAAATGTTACCTTCTTTCAGTGATTAATTACTACCTTGAGGAATGCACCGAGTGCTAAACATGAAACTGTTGTTACCCTGATTACTACTGACATAAAATACATTTGAAAATATTAAAGGGAATTTATCTGTTCTTATTCAAAATTAAAACATAGTTTCTAGTGAGGTGGCAATTCATAAATTACACTGAAAAATGGTTTAGCTGTCCCAGCTAGACAGTTAGCTGGATTTCGTCTTCTAAGAAACTATAGCTGTGTTACCTACATTTCTAGCTGTTCTACCTTTATATCTAGCTGTTCTAATAGCTTTATTACTTGCTACCGAGATACTTGAAGTAACATTCCTTTTTCATATAAGATCACATATGTTACATATATGAAAGATTAAAAGACTTTACAAAGAGTAAATCAACGGTTTCATTATTAGTGTTTAAAATAAAAAAATGTCTAGTCTAATTTAATGCGATTGCATAAATTTCCACTGTTCACCTTTAAAATTGTACTATATCATAAAAAAGAATTCACAAACGCATAATTTTATATTACACATATTATATATTGAAGAGTCTGCAATTACAAATTGAAAAAATGAAAGTGTTTTTCCTTGTAAATCTTTAAAATTGAACTACGCATTTGAAAAAAATTTGATTTTATCATCTTGTATGATAAAGATTCCAAATTAATGATTCTTCAATTTCAAATCTTAAACATTGAAGAATTTTTATCGCAACATCGCTAAAATTCTGAAATTTGCAATGGTAAGTCTCTAAAATTGAGTTACAAACATTCCAAATTGATGAACATTTTTTATAAATCTTCAAAATTGAAGTATTGAGAAAAATTATTTAACTTTTATATTTCAATGTATTTATACCTTTGAAATATAAAAGATCAATCATTTTTATTTCTATATTTTCATATTTCCAGAAATTTCAACTATATCTCTTCAATATTGTAGAACTTTAAATTTTGAATCTTTAGAATTGAAGAGTTGAACATTTTTTAATTTACATGAAATGAGTCTGTAATCCGAATGACTTTGAAAAAATTTTCAATTTAGAAGATTTACAATTGAAAAGTCTTGACTAGAATATTTTAGAAGATTTAAATTCTATACTTCCTGTTTGATCGGTTGTCAAATCTAGAAAAGTAAAATAACAATCCCAAAGGTATATTCAATAATTAGGGCAAAGCCACACAAATAATGTCGAATAAATTTAGGGGCAATTTTAATTGAAAAAAGTTTACATTTATTTTTTATTTTTATGTATATTTTTCTGCATGATTAAAAAAATATACAAATCATGACCTATTCATAACGATATTGAAGTATTTATATCGTTATTACAATCTTTTATTATACTTACTGAACTTTGAACGTTATACTATCATTTTGGATGCATGGATTGTCTAAAGGGTTGATTTGTTAAAAATAATACGTAACAGTATGCATTAACCTTCCTCCCTTATGTAAATAACCAGAAAATTTGTTCAACCAAACTTAGTAAGTCCAAACTATCAAATAAAAAGAACTTGTAATGCAAGTGTTAGTTTCTTATTTCCGTATCATTTTAGACGCATGATTTTTCTCTTAAGTATACTAACATGCACATTAAAAGTGGCTTCATATATTTTATTACTCTAATTTTGAGTTGGAACAGGGAATCTGTTAACAAATCCTAATCCTCACTTGACATAGGTACTTTTTAAAAAGAATGATAATTTTGACGTGGAATAGTGAATTTTCTTGAAGTATTATTCTAAGTGAGGACGGGGAATTTCATTAAAGAATTTTAATTTCAACTTTGATACAGATATTTTTCTAAAACATTCATTATTCTGAAATAGAACTTAAAATGTCCGTTTCGTAAAGGATTACAATTTCAATTTTAGGTTTACTTTGGAACAGAAAATTTCTTTAAGAATTATAGTTCAGACCATAGGACAGGGAATTTACATAGAGGGTTTATCATCTGAATAGGAACAGAGGAGTTTTCTAATAAAAGGAAAATTTCAAATCAGAATTGTAAATATTTTGAAATCTTCAAAAATAGTTTGAAATCATTTTAATGTTATGAACTCTATACATTGACCGGGAAAAATTAACAATTAAGCACGAGAAAACTGGAAAGAGACCGGGAATTTAAAAGCATTCGTCGGGTGGACACACAATATCTAGTTTGTGAAATGCATTGTAGATTCCCCAGAGACAGCATTGTCAAGATGGAATTCTGTTACAAAGAAGCAATAGAAAATAAATATATGAAGTAAAAAATAATAAGAAAAGGAGAACCAAGAATATAGAAGACTGGAGCTGCGGGTGACCTTTGACACGAGCGGTAACTCACCGCCCACGTAGCACCTGCCTTAGCGCTATCGTGCTGCTTTATTGGTTTATCTCGAGAGCGTGAGGGCTTTATGAACCCTTGGATGAATTTTGCATGAACTTTGACCCCTCGACCCACGTCTCGCACCTGCACGCCCAAAAACGCGAACCCGCCTATTCATACCCTTCCCAATCTCTTGGGAATTGTGAGAGTTGCGAGGGTTGAATCAAACCTAGGATGAAGGAATAAGAAATAGCAAAATTCAGAATTTTAATTTCGAAACAAGTTTTTTGAAATTCTGGTATCACCAACACTTTAATTATTATTTCGAGTTGTCCAATTATGGGTGCTTCTAATTCCAATACGATAATTCCAATTGGAACCAATTCAATTTTATAAGCACAAGACATGGTAATTTT
>NC_046662.1:82603668-82611916 GCF_010883055.1 Belonocnema kinseyi | reverse complement strand
TGAATGATGTTTTAAATATTTTTAATCAATTTTGCACGCTAGAATTTTAAGGTGTTAACCTGGAATTTTTCAAATTTGTTTTTACTTTCGCACGTTTTTCTGTATGAAAATAATGTATTTTTGCAATTGTGCTTAGTGCCACCAACCATCTCCCACAAAATATCGAAGATCATTTTATATTAAAGATTTTAAAGTTGATGTTTCGTAGCAAAATAGAAGTTCCTTATAATCTTCTTATACGCTATTGTCATTATTGTAATTTATTCATTCTTGTTCTCGCCGTTGACAAACGCTGAATATTGTTAATCTAAACGTACTACATAATAAATAAACCAAAAACGCAATTTGCAGTAGCTTTATGTTATGTCATGTTTTAACAGGTAATATGAAAAAATACAATATAAAACAGTAAAGTTTACTTTTCATCTCAATTTTACGTCCTTCAATTTGAGTAATTGTAAAACAAAATTAGATTAATTGAGAAGCATCCAGCATAGGGACTATACAACCAGATTTTTCCTATTTTGTTATTTTTCTTTTTAAGGACCACTACTATAAAAAGGGCTAAGCTAATCAATTTTATTTTTATCTCAATTAAAACTATCAATAGCTTCAATTTGAGCCATCCCTGAAGAAAATTGGATTTAAAGAAAAGCTTCCAGTATAGGAATCTTTTCATTCTTTAATTTCTTCTTGTAGTTTTGAATTCCTAGCAAAAGGTTATAATGGCTTACTAAGAAAACCTAAAAAATTAAAAACTTTTTCGAGCACCTTCAAAACACCATAAAAAAATCGCAAGACAATTTTATGACACCTTTAAAAATTGGGATCCAATAGTCACAATGACGTGCAGGCCTATTCGAAACACACATACATTCATTCAGTTTTATATATGCCTATGGAAAAGCCAACGAAAGAGTCCTCGGATTTCGGATAGAAGGTCCCTGCACCAAGGGCTTCTACTGATTATGGTTATAATAAATAATGAGTAGTTCCGGATAATTGTCCTGAAGAACTTAACCCCCAAGAGAAGGGTTAAAAACCGTGCCAAAAGGTGAACGGCATCTAGACGTGATGTGTTAACAGGTGACTCCGGGTTATCGGGAGATCTGTCAGAGCATACAGCCTAATTCTTCCGGAGCTCTACAAGGATGGATGAACCCTTACCCTAGCTGCTCTTGGGAATAACAATGATAACACCAAACCACTAACAAGTTACAGATGCGGTACAAAACGATAGAAAGCGTGTAGCACCCGACAATGGGTCGTCAAGCAGTGCAGATCACCTTAGAGTTCGGGGTGCTGAAAATAATTTAGATGAAAACACGACGACTAATTGACGCAACGTTCACATTGAGTAAACGAATAAACTTAAGGATGACTGGATGGACTGCTGCGATGCCAGTATTATCTCTGTTCTCATTTCACACCAGTCACTATGAAATCAAGCTGCTTACCTCTGTAAAAATGGATGTGTTCGCGGAGAGCTTTTCCCACCGCTGCGTGAACACGCTGTAGATGAATATGAGGAAGAGACATTCAGAGCAACCGTAGAAAGCTAGCACCTTCTGAGAAATGATAGTGATTTCAGGAAAAGGAGGAACATTAACATCTAGGTTCCTCCTTAGCCCCAAGAGGTGGCTGAAATGAATGTCTCCATTCTTGAGAATGTCTCGGGGGAGTCTGACCTCTGGATCATCAATTGTTGAGTCTATGGTGCTGCGAAGGCTTGCTTGATTCAAATGAAAGGTTAAAACCGACAATGAAACAAAAGACCCAAAGAATCTTGCATCAACAGAACAAGAAGATTATATGGGCTAAACAGAATGCGTCGCGTGTTCAGTGTCTGATAGACTACATAACGTCTCGTAGATCGTTCATGGAAACTCGCTGACCTATCATGCCTCTTCAGCTATCTCCCCGTTTCTGTCAAAAATCCACCCAAGCCCCACGAGCTAGAGACTTTTTGGAAAAAGGTATACAAAATCCCAAAGTCATTGAAGTTGAAAGAAATTACTTGCAACATAATCCACTTTAATGAGTTTTACGACAACTCTATAACTTCTGAGGAGCAATGTCGAATAATCGCTGCGCATATTCACCTTATATTTAAAGTCGGGAAAGTCTATTCCGCAGTGGTTGGTGTTAGGACGCACTATAATCCTTCCGAAAATGTAACTTGCCAATAACTTGTTTGAACACGCTGCATAAGTTCTTTCCAGCTGTCCCAAACAAAAGGACAATTGAGCTTGTGCGGCGAGAGACATACGAACAGCGTGGCTCAAAAAAAGGTGTAGCAGGCTGCTGAGATAACCTGCTATTTGACATGTGCATCTGAAAAGACGCAGCAGCCCGTTAGCGCATCCTTTTAATGGCCTGGATGGCCATTAACAGCTGTCGATTAATGGCTGTCGATCCAACCTCTCATAGACTTATCATCTATTTGATGGGAAGTTTGAAGGTTCATCCACATATATTGAGGTCTATAGTACAACGAATAACGTTACTTTCCTGAAGGGCGTCTTTCAGGGCAATACCACGACCCTTATGCTTTTTTTATCACTCTTCTGCCTCTATCTCTCGAACTAAGCAATTCTCCTCGATACCTCTGCAGTGACACTAATCATCGCAAGTATAAAGTCTGTCACGTATTTTATATGGATGACCTGAAGATCTAGGCTTCTGGTGTAAGCATCTTCATCGTTTTTTAATTATCGACAAAGAATATCTTTATACTGGAGAGACCTGTTCATACCTGGCATGCCTCAAAGACGCATTCGGGACGTAATATCTGTAAAGGAGTCTTCCCAAAGCAGGTACAAGCATCTTCTTCGACAAATTGGATCTTCAAATCTGTCGGCATTGAACAACGTACTTGCAACAAACTTGCTTGCCATCCTGGTTCTATTCCACTCGTCTGGGGTGCTTTAATTGGCGAAGAACGAGCTTACGACCTTCGATATCGTCATGCGTAAGATCATGCATTTGCATAAAAGTTGGCATATCAATTCGTCTGTTCTACGATTATACATCTCATTACTCCATATAGATGCCTCACTTCTGAAAGCCGAAGTAAGGAAAGCGGTGGTTAAACAATTTCGCCAACAGCTTCTCGAGAATGATCAGGACTTAATTCAGGTATAGTGGGTGTCTTTTTCGCATGCCAGGACAATGTAATTTTCGTCTTAGTATACCTTGTCCGTATTTAAAGTCAAGAATTTTCCGTCGATAGGTGCAGAGAGTGTCATATGCATGCTGAGTACCTAGAAAAAATATTATCCGGGACTTCCACTCACGCGGGAACAACGTATCTCTATAGACGTAATGCGGTCCTAAGTCTATTTTATTACTATCTTTGTCGTTCTTGCGTTGTTAACAGCGACCCTGCCCTACCAAACGGTTCAAAGGGGAATCAATTGTACAAAACGAGAAGGGCCAAATTTTCTTGAACGATAATTTTCGGACAGCAGACTCCGTTGCACACTCGGGGTCTGACATCGTTCTCCATTACTTCGAGAAACTTCC
Source organism: Belonocnema kinseyi (assembly GCF_010883055.1). NCBI lineage: Eukaryota > Metazoa > Arthropoda > Insecta > Hymenoptera > Cynipidae > Belonocnema > Belonocnema kinseyi. The sequence goes on along the minus strand of NC_046662.1, from coordinate 82,608,391 downwards.
TGTATTCGTGACCGAATTCTCGGCTCTGCCCGATTATAACATTACTGCCAAGGAAAAGGGAAAGAAGGAGAGGTATTAAGACTTGAAAAGGGAGTTTGCAACGAATGTACGTAAAATGTTCGATTATAGTAATTGTTCTCATGATCAGTGCTCTCCGAGCAGCGAAAATATCACTGATTCCTTACCCTAAATCCATAACCGCGTGCCAATAATATAACAAGGCACTTGCGAGAGCCATGCAGAAAGCTGCCGTCCTTGGATCGCTTCGCTTGTTCAAGAAACACGAGAGCTTCGCTGGCCTATCGTCATAATTTCTTCGGTCCCTGTTACCACCCATCTCGTTCGTGAGACGTGGCCATGGGTGTGATTAGTTATGATTCTACTGGGAGATGGTGTCATTTTCATAAATGCCAGTTGCTCCTAGTAGGACCCTGCGGTGGTTGTTTAACTCTCTTTTTTTATAGAGATTGAAGAATTTTAAGCTTGTGTTGCAAGACCGTTAATATCCTAAACTTTCTCTTGTACTATTTGACAAAGAAAACTTCTATACTATATTTTAACATAGTAATAACAGAGTTAACTTAAATGTATATGCAAAACGGTTTTGAAGGAAGAAGGAAACTGCCTTATAAATGGGCATTGATCAATATGAAGGGAGGTAAAAGTAAAAAGTTATGCAGCGTGAGAAATAGAAAGGTTTAAATGATTAGGTTAGGGATATAATTAAGAACATAAAAAGTGGTAAGGCTGCTGTGATAGTTAGTATTAACGTTGTAATTCCTAAATACGGTGGGGACAACATACCTCACAGGTTGTCCGAATTGATACATTTATGTATCAAGATGGGAGAAGTTACCAATGACTAGAAAATAGCGATTATCGTACCAATATACAAAGTAACGGGAGATAAAAGTTAATGCAATAATTAAAGATGCGTCAGCTTATTAAGTAGCGTAAGTTAAATATATTAAAAAATACCTGTTCGTATGGTAATGCAAATAACAGAAGAAAGGATATGTGAAGTCCAAAGTGGAGCTATGCCAGGAAGATCCTGTACATAGGTTAGGCTCGGTCTGCATCTGGTCACACTACCATTTATTTTACCTTTTTATTATTATTATTATTATTATTATACCATTAAGCCATTTCCCTTTCGGGGTAGGCGTGACTCACTCGGCAAGGGAAAGGATTAGTGTCTGGAAGGGATAGAGATTTTTCAGATTGATCCAGAATTCTCGTGCTATTTAAGTAAATAACACGTTCGTTCCGCAACACTGCTCCGACCCAGGTTGCTGATCAATCTCTCTAGCAATCACCCCAAGCGAAGAACCTCACGAAGTCGTTGTGTAAGGTTCCCCACTTGGGTCCATTCATAGCCAAGGTCTTTGTTTCAGGCGTCATTCACTCTACTGACACTCTTTTTATTAACTATTTTCCGGCATACTTTCCTGTCCTGGCATAATTTTCTAGCTTCCTTTATGTCCATGCATTTTTTCATGCAGGCTCTCGTGTTTCTGTGACTTCTTATGTCTCTTCTAAGTAGGGTGTCATTCAGACATTCTAACCATTCTTTCCGCGGTCTATCTCTGGGCAAGCTGCCATTTACTTTACCTTGATACACTTGTTTCGTTAGTGGTTCATTTGGCATTCTCTCAACATCTCCGAACCATCTTAACCGATTTCTTTCCCATGTGTCTACTAGCGTCTCTTCTGCACCACATTCTTTTAGAATTATCTCGTTACTTACTTTGTCCATTAGGGTTTTCCCGCTTATTATGCGCATGAATCTCATGTCGATTGCGTTCATTTTACTCTTATCTTTTTCTTGATGAGTTCATGTCTCGCTACCGTATAGTACAGTCGGTACAAATATAGAATTATGTATTGCCATTTTAACTTTATTTGATATATTTTTACTTCTGATAAGGGGACCTGCTCTACCAATAACCTTCTTACCTTCATTTATTCGTCTATCTAATTCCTTATCTATCTTCCCGTCCCTGGTAAATAAGCTACCAAGGTATACGAACTTATCAACTTGTTCAATTCTCTCATCATTTAATAAAATATTGCATAGTGTTTTCTCACTCTTTCCTTCGAACACCATAGTTTTTGTTTTATTTGCGTTAATTTTGAGGCTCATGCTCTTCATGCTTTCATCTAGTTTATTCAACATTCTTTGTAGGTCTTCGATAGATTCTGCCATAACAATCTTATCATCTGCGAACGCTAACCCTCGTACCCTTACTGTTCCGAGATCCACACCCTCTTCGTCGAAGAGAGCCATTCTTAAACACTTTTCCATAAATAATATAAATAACCATTAAGACATAACGCATCCTTGTCTAACTCCTTGAATAATATCGAAACAGCCACTCAGTTTCCCATTCACTCTTACACACGCTTTGCTACCTGTATATATTGTTTTTATAGCTTGTAGGATCCATCCATTGACTCCATACTCTTTCAGAACTTCCCAAAGTTTACTTCTATCTACCTTGTCAAAAGCTTTTTCTAGGTCAACAAATGCACAGAAAACTTTTTTTTCCTACTCTCAAACTTTTTTCTGTTATTTGCCTCAAGCTAAATATTTGATCCGTACATGACCTTCCTGGCATAAACCCACTTTGGACTTCCCAAATCTTTGCTTCTGTTATTTTCATTACCCTACGAATAAGTATTTTTGGATATATTTTACTTACGGTGCTTATTAAGCTAATCCCTCTGTAACATAAATTTATCAATTCGCAAACTCTATGTGGTATGTACTCGCCACCGTGTTTAAGCATTTCAGCGTTAATACCGTCTACCCCGGCAGCATCAACGTTTTTCAAGTTCTTAATTATATCCCTAACCTCAGTGATACAGACTTTTTCAATTGAGTTTTCCATCGCATCGTGTTCAACATCGCAGTTGTGGTGTCCTATAGGTTCATCTCCGAATTGTCTCCTAAAATAGTCTCTGAAAGCCTCTAGTATTCCGTCTGCATCATATACCATTTCCCCCCTACTATTTCTCATGTTGACAATTTCTGTACTTTTGTTTCCTTTCATTATTTTATAAAGTAGTTTCCTGCTTCCTTCAAAGTCGTTTGGTATTTTTATCTTTTCTTCTGCTCTAATTGTATCTTTACTTTCTTTAACTAATCGTTTAAGTATCCTGTTTTCGCGTCTATAATCATTTCTACGTCTACTTATTTCCTCATTGCTAAGACCTGCGGTGTTTAAAGTTCTCTTGTACGCTTCTCTTTTTGCTTTTTGGGCAGCCTGGATTTCATCATTCCACCACGCATCACCAGAAATTCTTCCTACAACTGCGGTACCACACACTTCGATCGTGCATCTAACAAGGATATCCGTTAACATTGTCCAGGCGCCCTCTAAATCTTTGTTTTTTATACGGTCCTCCCATGTTGCCATATCTATGCTTTCGATTATCTTATTTTGGAAATCTATCCGCACATCCGGTTTCTGTAGGTTCTCAATTTCGATTCGCGTTTGTTTTGCTTTCTTGGGTCTCTTTTTTCTCCAACCCCGACCTAGTTAATTTTTGAGATCAGAAGGTAATGATCAGTATTGCATTCAGGACCCCTCATGACCCTTGTATCTTTGACTAACTCTTTAAGTCTTGCATCCGCAACAACAAAGTCAATTATACTGCGGCTATTTCCTTTAGACCAGGTGTATATGTGGATCATTTTATGCCTAAACCAAGTATTTGTAATAAACAGACCCCTTTCTAAGCATAGACCAACTAATTTATCTCCGTTATAGTTTGTTCTTGGATCCCCAAAATTACCTAATACTCTTTCTGTATCCTGATTTTGGATGCCCACCCAACCGTTCATGTCTCCTAGTAGAATTATTCTTTCCCCATGTTCGCAGATGTTTATTGCGTCATTTAAAGTGTCCCAGAAGGCGTGTTTTACTTCTCTAGGATCACTATCAACCGGCGCGTAGCATGCTATAATAAATAGTCTTCTGATTCCTACTTTCATTCTAGCCCACAGCAGTCTGGGAGACACGAAGCCATGGTCTCCGAGATGCGGCTTTGCTCTTTCATTCAAAATGAGACCTACTCCTTGTTTACCATGTGATTCACAGTCTACTCCTGACCATATTTCAAATCCGCCTTTCAACACGCCGTTTTTTATGTCTTTAGTTTCGCATCCCTTTTTCTTTGTTTCGGGTACACATAAAATATCTAGTTTCTTCACGCTTACCTTGAGATCATTTACTCCCCTAGCATTCCAAACACCCAGTCTCCATTCGTCGCCTGAAACATGACCTTTAGATATTCCGTGTGCATGCCTTTTGTCATTAAAAGTTCCAGTCCTTTTCGAGGCTATTTTGTAGTTTGTATTAGTCATTGTTTAGATTATGCGCCTAACTAACATCTTTATGCAAAAGTTTATGTTCTGAGTCGAAATCATGTCAAAGTTAAGTATAAAATCGTCATATGGTGGAGATTCTAGTTCTAACGTCAGTCCCACCAAAAACTTCAGTTAATAAGGGAGGGTTGGGAGAGGAGAGGGGGGAAGTAGAACTGGAACCGAGAGAGTCGTCTTGGGTTTGTGTTTTTGTTTTCCTGCTGAGAAGGTCACCAGCCTTCAGCAGCGTCGTGATATCTGGAAGTTAGTATCCGGCCGTCTTCTCAGAACGTCACCAAAGACACACACACACACACACACACACACACACACACACACACACACACACACACA
>NC_046662.1:82600173-82603568 GCF_010883055.1 Belonocnema kinseyi | reverse complement strand
TGTGTTTATTTTAGGCCTATATCTTTGAATTTACAATAAAAAGCGAGCCGCCCTCCCCCCGGTTCAAAATTTTACCTAGATACACTTATTTCGTCAGTCAATAACCTTTTGTTCACTGTACATCCCCAAACCATTGTACATTCTCTTCAACGAGCGCGAAAGTGCGTACTTTTAATTCAACAGCATTTTCTTCTCAGTGAAAATTGAAAATAAGATACAACAATTATATGTTTAAAATGCATCATACTTCAGCCCCGAATATATATATTTTTTTAATAAATTGGGAATATTGAAAAAAATTCTGATAGCACTCGCCCACACACAGCATTAAGATTAAATTACAGCAGTTGTAAATAAATAATTAGTCGAGCAATGTGTCCTCATTTGGAATTGAAAACCAGAGGAACCTCCTTGACTTCGGTGAATTTCTTAGATAAAGCGGAGATACTCGGGAATGCGGCCCTGGAGTTTTATCCGCTTGAAATGGAATTAATTATCACTGGGCGATGGGCATGCGGGCATTATCACTCTTCAACCTTCTCAGCTGCAACAACCAGTGCTGGGTGTTCCTGAAGTAATTCAGTTAATGTCTGTCTGCCCCATTTGGATAAGTGGAAGTTAAATAATAGGTGGTTCAATTGTAACTTTCAAAATGAAAATTGAAGAAGTCTGACTATATGGCCCATGAGATGCTTATACAAGACAAGAAAGTATATAAATTAATTAATTTACTGCTGACTATAAATTCATGAAGCTGAAAATCGATGTTTGATTGTTTAGGGGCCGTGTGTATTGTATAAGTTATGTAAGAAACACCTCTTTTTGAGAGTCTGTAATTTTTGACCACCCCTCTATTTAACGCAATTTTTACAATTTGGATAAAGGTGGAGGGATTTGTAAAATCCTAATATTTCTTTACTTCCTATTAATTAACAAAGTAGTTCAACTGTGAAAGCAATTAATTTTAAAAAAGAAAGATAGATAATATTTTAAGTGGAATTTTTAACAAAATTCATAAATTTTGTAACAGTTGGATTTTTAAACTAAAAAAGTGCCATTTTTAATCGCAAATTTAATAGTTCAATTTTAATTTATAAAAAGACTTCAATTTTAAAAAAATTGTCTACAAAACAGTTGAATTTTCATATTAATATGATGAATTTTTATTACAAAACATTATATATTTTTAAAAGTAAAGTTATTTTTCAACCAAGAAAATAATTTTTTAACGAAACAGTTGCATTATGAGTTTAGAAAATTAATTTTAACCCAAAAAATGAATTTTCAAGAAAGTAGTTCATTTTGCCATCAATGAGATGAATTTTTAGATCAATTTATAATCTTTAACAGAAAAAATGAATTTTTAAAGTATCGTTTTAATTTTTAATTAATGAGATTAATTTTTTTCCTGAAAATATAAATTTTAAATGAAAAATATAATAGTCAAGATTTCAACAAAAAAAAGATTTAAATTTTTTTTCAGAATCAGTGTAACATAACCAAGAAATAAGAATTTGCAGCAAAACACTTGAATCCTCAACTAAAACAGATTAAATTATAATCATACATATCTATCAAATAGTCGATTTTTTAACAAAACACATGATTTTGAAATAAAATGATTAAACTCTAAACAAAGAGAATTAATTTTCTACAATGAAAGTTGAGTGTTGAACAAAATACATGAATTTTAATCTAAATAATTCGATGTTCAACTAGAAAGGGGAAATTTCCAATCAAAAAGCGAATAGCTTAATTTTCAGGTAAAAAGATGAAATTGCTACATATAAGATGAATTTCTAAATAAGAAAAAAATAACGAAAATTTGATGCTGATTGTTAAATCTATAAATCAAAAAGACCAATTTTCAACTCAACCATATAACTATGAATTAGGGTGTCCCAGAAGAACCTAATGCTTTTCTTTGTTTTGACCACGCACCCCATAAACTTATTCCATTTGGTGAAAAAATAAATGCGTATTTTTATCTATTTGAAAAGAAAGTTTCAAATATGCTCCTGGGGCCTAAGCTATCCCAATATGATGCAAACTATAAATTAACATTTATTTGCATGTAAACTGATTATTTTTATGGAAAGTAACGTTAATAATGCTTAGAGGTTGCGTGATTAAAAAGAAACATTACATTTTTTAGGTCGTCATACTGTGAAGCCTGTGATAAATGAATAGTAATTTTATTAATTTGTAGGTTAAAGAAAATATTGTCAATAATTAATTATTATTAGGCTAAAATTATAATTTGTATAATTATTTTGTATCGTTCTCTAAAAATTACAAATTAAAATTATTAACGATACAAAAAACTATATACAAAAACAAAAAAGTCGGAGTCCGATACAAGAGGTTTTACTGTACTGATATTATTACATAAATTACAAGTAATACTGTTATAATTTCCATAAAGTGACATGATTTCTTTACATTTATTGCACTAGGTAGTATAGTAAGCCCTATATTGCGCTGGCAAACAACTGTTCTTATTCAAATTTTTCTAACATTTCTTTTTTAGTGATTCGCGGACCTCAAAATATCTTACGGAAGATTTTTTTCAAATACGTACCCCCCCCCTCCCTTGAAAAGACTTCGTAGAAAAATCGTCGACTTACGCCCCCACCCAAAAGACTTTTCGTAATTTATGTATGGCCCCTGAAGGCGCTTTCGAAATTTCAATTCATCGCCTCCAATTATACAGTTCCTAATAATTTTATTTTTAATTGGTGGCAGATTATTTCATCGCTTTTCAATCGAAGTTTCCTTGATACTTTAATTAATTTTGGTTTCCTATTTAAAAGCAATTAATTTCAATGTCATTGTGTGTCGACGCCCTCTCCCTGGGCAACGGACATATATACGACTTAATTAAAATTCCAGAAAATGAATTTCGTGGAGTAATTGAATAATCATGAATTTTGATGTTGAAATTTGATACATTGCCAGATATTTAATTAATATTACTGAGACTGTAGTTAAAGTCGTCTGTGTTTGAATGAAACGAGTTTTTAAGTTCCATGAATATAAAAGAGTGCCAAATTTATAAAAATCTACAGCACATACATTTTTTAATAGATTTTTTTTTCAAATGTTTTTTATAAATTGCGGAACTAATTTTTTTATAATTACCGAATCTTTTGTGAGAAAGTACATTCTTTAAAATGAGAATAAATTCAGAAATAAAATGTTCTTACTGTGTACATGACAGTTAAAATATTAAAGTCTTTTACGATATGTATTCGACGAAATGTAATACGTGTATGGACACATCTTCACCTAATAAATTATTATTACACCATTAAGCCATTTCCCTTTCGGGGTAGGCGTGACTCACTCGGCAGGGGAAAGGAGTAGTGTGTGGATGGGATAGAGATTTTTCAGAT
>NC_046662.1:82590208-82600073 GCF_010883055.1 Belonocnema kinseyi | reverse complement strand
GGGTCCATTAATAGCCAAGGTCTTTGTTTCAGGCGTCGTTCACTCTACTGACACTCTTCTTATTAACTATTTTCCGCCATACTTTCCTGTCCTGGCATACTTAAATGACTTCTTAAATAAAGTAATAATTCATATCAGTGACGTCAGAATTATGCTCTTAACTCTATCAGCAACAAATTTAAACTTCTGCTTTTTCTGTATTTCTATTTTTAATAAATATTTGCAATAAGGGTATTAAATAATTTAAGCAGTTGTACTACTGTGTTAAATTATATATTTAAAAAATATTTTTACTGCCAAAAGGACATTTATTATGTTTACCTGCTAAGCAATCTCAGCGTATATTTTATGTTTAATAAAAATATTTATATTTTCTTCGAAATCGTCCTTTCTCTTGTGTGCGTATAGATCTTCTAGACGATGAGAAGATGGAGGCTTTATCTCTGTACGGCAACTTTTAGTTAGTAAGAACATATCTTCCACAAGAAAAAAGGACCTGTAATGCGAAATAATTAAACAAATATTATTAAAACAGATTTTTGACCCATCATATTAGATGAAGTATAATTTCAATAGGGCGTCGCTATGCATACCGAAATTGCGGCACGAAAGCTGGATTTTTCTGGTACGAATTCCAGAGCGGGGAGAGAAAGAGGAAGCGTTATTCGTACCGAAATTTCGGTATGAGCAACGGATTTTTTCGGTAAACGTAGACACTTCGATTTTAAAAAGTTGTTTATTCAGTGCTTTGGTAAATAAGAAAAAGATTTAAAGTCAACTTTAAAGAATAGTAGTAAAGTTATTTCTATTCCCAAAATACGCATTAGACTCACCTCGAATTTTACTAATTTTTGTCAACTTTTTTCATGAATAAATTATTCTAGGTGTATTGAAATATAGTGTACAAAACTTACACAAATAAAATTATTAGTTTGTTAAATTAAATAAATAACGAAAACTTACGGCATCTCTGGCTGCAACAGTCTGAATCCTCTTCACATATCCAATCACGGTTAAGACACGAAGTTACCTCGATCTCCCAAGAAACTTCGTTGGGTTCCTCGGTCACATCAGTAATTGGGATAGGAGCTGTTTCGATAGATTGAGGCACTGGTTTCGTAGGTTTTTCATTAGATGGGTTTTGGATTGGTTTGTTTGGTTTTACATGAGTTGGTTTTTGGATTGGTCCAGTAGGTTTTTTAGTAATTAATTCTGACATTGGTTCAACAGGTTTAACGGAAGCCGCTTTTGAAATTGCTGGCTTTGCTGGTTTCACTAATGTTTCTGGTGTAGCTTTTGTTACTGGTATAGCTGAAGTCGCTGGAGTCAGTGGTGTTTCTGTAGTCCGTGGTGTTTCTGGAGTTAGTGGTGTTTCTGGAGTCAGTGGTGTTTCTGGAGTCAGTGGTGTTTCTGGAGTGAGTGGCGTTGCTGGATCCGCTGGCAGTGCTGGTTTTGCTGGTAATGCCGGTTTTGCTGGCAGTGCTGGTTTTGCTGGTTTTGCTGGTAGTTTGAGAGTTGCTAGCGTGGCTTTAATTGCAGGAATTGCTGGAGTAGCTGGCGTGGCTAAGGTTGCTGGAGTTTCTGACTTGTCTTTGGTTTCTGGATTTGCTGGTGTAACTGAAGTCGCTGACGTCAGTGGTGTTTCTGGAGTCAGTGGTGTTTCTGGAGTGAGTGGCGTTGCTGGATCCGCTGACAGTGCCGGTTTTGCTGGCAGTGCTGATTTTGCTGACAGTGCTGGTTTTGCTGGTATTTTGGGTGTGGCTGGTGTGGCTATGGTTGCTGGAGTTTCTGGCTTGACTTTGGTTTCTGGAGTTGCTGGAGTCGCTGGTGTCAGTGGTGTTTCTGGAGACAGTGGTGTTTCTGGAGTGAGTGGCGTTGCTGGATCCGCTGGCAGTGCTGGTTTTGCTGGTATTTTGGGAGTGGCTGGTGTGGCTATGGTTGCTGGAGTTTCTGGCTTGACTTTGGTTTCTGGAGTTGCTGGAGTAGCTGGAGTCTCTGGTGTCAGTGGTGTTTCTGGAGTCAGTGGTGTTTCTGGAGTGAGTGGCGTTGCTGGATCCGCTGGCAGTGCAGGTTTTGCTGGCAGTGCTGGTTTTGCTGGCAGTGCTGGTGGTGCTGGAGTAGCTGGGGTGGCTTTGGAGTCAACTCCTGAGAGCAGGAGGCCCAAACAAAGGAAAGTGATAATTGCAGAATTCATTATATTGATCACTGATATCGTTTTCAATTTCGACCCACTTTTATATTGTTTCTCCCCGAGAAAATTAGTCAAAATCAAGAGACGTGGGGGAAGATTGATCTCGATAAGAGAAAAATATATGAGGAGACCATCACGTTTTCGGATCTTATCAGCAATTAATGTTATCAATAGTCAATCTTATTAACAAAGCTCAGGTTGACGAGTGAAAATGGCTGCTACATTCACATTAGTTTTGTGTGCGCACTAAGCCAACAAAAAGTTAATTACCTCAGCAGCAGTCTTAAATTTTGTACTGTTTGTCATCCTTTTTTCGCATGATTGTAATTTGCTAAAGTTTTTTTTCAAACATTTTTAAACCAGTTTAAAATTACACCGAGAGATTGCTTTTAACTACCTTGTGGTATCAGGAAGTTATTTTGGCAAATAAGTGAAGTAGCACCCTATGGTTCCAGGGTGACGATATGTTAGATATTCATAAATTTATCAATGATTTGGTCTATTTTTTAATCAATAACTTAATAAATTTTAACTCCTACCTTCAACAATTATTAAGAAAGTGCGAAATGTTATCTAAAAAATGTGACGACTCCATCATATTTGTTCTTTTTATAGCGCATTAAAATTCATAATGATTACATGGTAGAAATATCGCTCGTATCTAAAAGACGGAAATAGCATGAAGAATGAATTAATGTCTGATAGGTAAAAAGTGGAATGCTTTGAAAATAAAGTTTTGGAAAAATTCAATTTTACAGATCCTTTTTCAGACGGTCTTCATTAACCCTTTTTCCATTTTCCCTGCACATCCCTGCATTTTGCCCTCTCTTTCGATTAATCCCGAAATATTGGATCTAAAATATGGCTTGTTGCATATTTTTAGACCTTCGTTAGAAAAAAGCCCTCAAAGACGGTTTTGATTAGGGAGATATTCGCTTTTTTGTAAATTAGCGCTTAGGGTATTTTCCCACTTTAAATGATTTTTTTAAAGCTTTTTTTCGATGTTCTAACTTAAAAAATGCCATGGCCTTTTTCATACAGAATCCCTAATTCAAATATATATCATAAATTCAAATAATATTTTTAAAAGATGTAGTAACCCATTCTAAATAGATTGAATTTGAATAATGTAAATTTAAATAACTGAGATACCTAATTTTATCATTACGAATAAACCTTAATGAGTGATAGTCGTGCATAGAAAGCTGGACGACTAGCCACGGTAATAATGAAAGTACTGTTTTTCTGGAGTTCATGAGAACACTTAAATAAATTATTCTATTAAACTCGCAAGCGGTTATTTCAACGATATGATGAGCAAATAGAATAATTACAAAATGTTTGTATTATGATGTGTTTTCAGCGAAAAATCTCCCAGATAGCAAAAGCAAATATAAGGTGCATGTTTCCGTATACGCTATGAAGTGAATTGTGAAGGAGTTCGTTGACTTGAAATCTGTATTATAACAAAGTCTAAAAATCATCATTAAGATAATTATTTTTAATTCTATAATAAATTAAAATTTAATAAGTATTTACTTACGAGTAACCATGCTTCACGAAATTGCCCATAATTTTCATATAGAGATTAAACAACAAAAATTCCTATTAAGAAATTTTTATAAATTTGTTATAACACTTGAACAATTATGCCTTTCTAAATTCCAGACAAACCTTCCTCAGAGCCTTTCATTTATTTATTCAAAATTTCAACCAAATTTCATGCCTTCTCAATAATTTAAGTTGGAATACTCGATAAATATATTACAATATTAGACAATATTTCGAAACACTTCGAAATATTTGGGATTACGTGGGGATATTTCAGAATACATAGAAATATCTAGAATACTAAGAATATCTACGAATAAATAGAAATAGTGTTGGAATATCCCATGAGCGTACGAGGAATATGATGAATTCTTTTTTTGTTGATCGTTTTTGCTGATTTTTTAGATTTAGCATTGACTGATGTAACTGTTTTTGTTTTTTTTGGCAGTTGTTAAACGATTAGTTAGTTGAAGTGTTCTTATTTATTAATAAACAACTTTTCGCATTCAGTGTAACCCTGAAACTGTATAAATCTTTTTGTTTACCACTGCCAGCTTGGCTTTGTTGAACAAGATTTTATGGACGCGTGCACGAAGGCGGTCTTTATGCAAAGAGGATCATGATACGTCGATCCGATAATTAAATTTCAAAGATCGCGCACGTGCGTGGTTCCTCTTGTCGGCAATGGTCAAAAGCGAAGTCGCCAGTCCTTAAGGCTTAAACGATGTTCTGCGTCGCAAAATTGTTTGCAGATTGCAAGAGTCTTTCATCTCACGACAACAATCGCATTTTGCTGTCTACCTTACGCACAAGCCTTTACGATTGCTTAAAAATTAACATACCTGCAAGTATCGAGTGACACTTTCAAAACCGAGAATTTGTCCAAATTTCGATCACAGTAATTAAACACGAAAATTTATTTATGAAATTTATTTTTTACACACACTGTTAAAAATGTTTGGGATTTTACAACACATCTACCAGAATTCAAGGAATCCACGGAGTTCAAAAAATTTAAGGAATTCACGAAATTGATTAAATTCATGAAATGCATAAAATTCATGGAATTCACAGAATTCATGGAAATGAAGGAATTTATGAAGTTCGCAGAAGTCGCGGAATTTGCAGAATTAATGAAATTCAAAAAAACTCACGAAATTTATGGAATTCACAGAATTGATCGAATTCAAGGAATTCACAAAATTAATGGAAAGTAAGGAATTCAAGCAATTCATAAAAATCACAAAATTCGCGCAATGTTAATATAATCAAAGGAAATCGAGAAATTGATGCCATTTATGAAATTCACGGAATTAATAGCATTCAAGATATTAAAAAATTGAAAGATTTCCAAGAATTTGCAAAATTCATGGAGATCACTGGATTCACGGAACTCATAGAATTAATTGAATTAAAGGAATTAATTAAATTCAATTAACTGAAGGAATACTAGAAATTCACAGAAATCAAGGAATTCACCGAATTTATCGAATTTATGGAATTTACGCAATTCACGAAATCCACGGAATTCATGGAATTTGCGCAATTAACGGTACACGCATAATTTATCGAACTCACGCAACTCACGGAATTCACGGAATGCAAGAAATTAACAGAATTCACAGAAATAAAATAATTCTCGGAATTCATGCAACATCCGGAATTCACGGAATTAATTTGATTGAAGGAATTCATGGAATTCATTTAACTGAAGGAATTCGAGGAATTCAATAAAATCAAGGAATTCATCGAATTTATGGGATTTACGTAATTCACAGAATTCATGGTATTAATGAAAATCACGGAATTGATGTAATTAAGATAATTCACGTAATTTAAGGAATTCGCGGGAGTGACTGTAATCACGGAATTCAAGGAAGTCACAGAATTCATATAAGAACCAAAATTCACGGAATTCGTGAAATTCGCGAAATTCACGGAAATCAAGAAATTAACGGAATACGCAGAATTCCAGGGATTTAAGGAATAAATGGAATTCAAAGAACTTCTGGAATTCCATAAATTTCGTGAATTCCATGAATTCCAGTATTTACTTGAATCTCATGAATGAGTTTAATTATGTGAATTTATTGAATTCCGTTAATTCCATGAATTTTTAGAAATCCATGAATTCCGTGATTTCCATGAATTCTATTTATTCCATAAATTCCGTGAATTTCTTGATTTCCGTAAATTCATTTGATTCCGTGAATTCCTTCAATTCATAAATTGCGTGAATTCTATGAACTCAATGAATTGCGTGAATTCCGTAATTTGGGCAAATTTCATGAATTTCCTGATTTTCTTGAATTCCATGAATTTCGTGAATTCCTCCAATTAAGTGAATTACATTAATTCTACGCATTCCATGAATCCCACGAATTCTAGGAAATCCGAAAATTCCAGGCGTTATATGAATCCAATGAATTCATTAAATTCAGTAAATTCTGTGAATTACACGAATTTCCTTAATTCCATGAATTCGACGAATTCCTTTAATTTGATAACTTCCTTGACTTCCGTATATACGAGCGTTATACACTATACATTAACCAAAGTTTTGGCTCCGTAAGAAAATATGTTCTTTTTTTTTTGCCACAAACAAGTGTTTTCAGTAATGATTTACATTTTTTTATTGTAATTTTTCGCCTTAACATTTGTCGAGATATCCAGCTACTAGACTTGTATTATGAAATTCCAAGACATGTAAGGTAGCATGCCAATGCCCGAATTTGGAAGCGACAACATTGTGTATAGCAGCGTTACCTTACGTTTTGGAAATAAACTTCCAATACATGTAGTGGAAGTTTCCAACAGAAATTTTTAACAGAGCAGTCAGACCACAAGGGTTTTTTATGTAGCAAAATAGGTTTATGGAACTAATTCTAATAAACAAATTCCATCCAAAACTCAAAATTTTTTTCAATGAAAAAAAGGTTTTATTGGACGAGTTTTTTAATGACACGGAGATCAAAAGGAATCAAAATCAAAAGGAATGAAAACTTTGTTTTGGTTGTCAAAATCACTCTCCTAAGGTTTAATTAAAATGTTAATTTCTTCTGTTGCCGCTTCGCCGGCATAGTCTGAAAGCACGAGAAAGAACCTCTTCTTGTTTGGTGACCAAGAAATTTTGTTATAAAATCTAAGTTACTCGAAAAAAAATTAATCTCCAAAACGTCTACTTTGACAAGAAAATAACAAATTGAATTTCTGTTTAAAATATTTTTTATATTTTTTATCCGTAGTTCATGAATACTACTACAATGTTGTCTGAAGAAAATATTATGCATTTAAAAACAAGTACAATTATTTAGGTATATACTTTCCATAACGTTGGCTCAAGAAAATTACTTTCTACTCAAATCCTCAGCATGCCATTAAAATATATCCATCTTTATTAAGCTACAATCCTTCATCATGTATATGGATTACATAGATATTGAGCCAAGAGTGGATTATTGTTTTTCATCATTGTTTTTCATAGTATTATGCCACCGCACAAATCTGCCTATAACTGACAGTGCCTGCAATTAAAAATTGTACAATTCTGATAACTATATACAAACAAGTTAATAGATATTTTATTTTGTAAATTAAGTTGAAGTTAAATAGCCATGTTTCCACTATAAACTTTTGTTTCTTAAAAAAAACATTATAAAACAAATTTGCTGATTTTTCAAGCCTGTTAATAATGAAATATGTTAAAAATTTGAACGTTCAAATAAAATAATTTTTCTGTTGGTATCTATTTAAAATAAAAACGGTGCAAAAGTTGTGGTTTATTATAGTAAAAGTGATACAATTATGGAAGAAAATTATGATGCATATCTTTTTTATATTGGAAACCATATTTCGGGATAAAATAAAATTGGAAAATTCTATTTCATTATTCGAACTTTTAGAAATTCTAGTCCATCTGATGATATCATTGTTAAACGTGAAAAGTTAATATTTTACATTTCTTAGATAATTTTTTTCTTGTAAAACTAACATTAAAGTAGTAATAATTGATTAAAAAAGTAGTATTTTATCTTCAGAAATAGTTTTAAAAAACCAATGTTACTACATGATTAATAAATCAAAAATAGTATTTTTTCTTTTAAAAGTAACAGTTTTTTCCCAATTTTTGAAATAAGTGAGTCTCGAAAATACGCAAATAACCACTAATGTTGAAGGAATTTCTTAAAGGGAACTTTTTAGAAAATAAGAAAAACTGTATTAAAAGCTTGAATAGTGCTATTTTTCGAAGTAGAATTTTGACCAATATTGTGTAAAGTACTTAAAAGTGTTGTTTCAATTAATTTAATTGATTAATTAAATATAGCATATTTTTTTATAATTATGCACTTTTGTTCAGTGAATAATAAATGCGGCTATTTTCTTTTAAAGCTAGTTGTCCGATGTACCTATTTTTAAACAGTACTTGGCGTTGCATTCCAGCTTGAACCTTAATCAGTTTGTATTTTATAAATTTAAACAATCTATTTTAAATGTTTTAAAGTTTCTGAACATTCAAAATATAACATTGCAAATTTCAACTTAAAAAACTGCATAATTTTAAACTAAACGGGTTCTAAAATTATATTTTTATATCTATTTTAAAACGAATAATAGTTAAAACACTATTTTAGACTATTATTAAACTCAAAACATACAAAGAGAAGAAAGTGCCTACAAAATATAAAATTATTGTTTAATAATGAATATAATTTTGAAAATTACCGTATTATTATAATACATTTGTGGTTGCAGCAATCCGAATCTTTTCTGCATAAAAAACCAAATTTAAGACACGGAGGATGCGTAGGCTTCGTTGGGCATGCAGGTCGAGTAGGCTTCGTGGGTTTCGTTGGATGAGTAGGCTTTGTGGGCTTAGTAGGATGGGTAGGCTTGTTTGGTTTTGTTGGATGAGTAGGCTCTGTGGGTTTTGTTGGATGAGTAGGCTTACTAGGATGGGTTGGTATTGTAAGCCCAGTAGGGTAGGTTGGCCATAATGGGTGGGTATGACAAGTAGGACGAGTAGGTATAGTATATATAGTAGGAATAATAAGGGTAACCGAGACAACAGGCTCTGTATTAATGTAATTTTCTCCTGAGAGAAGACCTGCGAAAAGTAAAATGATAAATGTTGGACTGATTTTTACTAACTACTAATCATGACTTCGATTGAAACGTAGGCTTCATACTTTTTTTCTCACTTGTGATAAGGATCTTTTGAAAGAAAACACTAATAACTTTCCTTGTACATTGTGTGTACAAAAAATAAAAATGTCTATTCTAAGACGTTTCTTAAATAAAAAAAAACACGTACTGTATATTTCATAATTTATTTTTGTTATGTTTCACTTTTTTATTGCGCAGAATGTATGAGAATTATTTGAAATTTACTCTTTTTAACAAAACTATCTAAATATATCAATTCTTTTGGAAGAACTAGATATAAATTAAAATTTCATTATGATAATATGTAATTATTGTTTCTAAATTACATTGAAAACACATAGCAATTTTTAAAGTGCTAGTAATGTTTGTAATGCACTTCACTTTTTAAAATATTGAGAGACGTTTTTTAATTATTGAAAACTATATATTTAGAAAACAATCTTGATAACATTTCTTTATTTTTGTCAAGTTTACGTCTTACCTAAAAGACCACTGAACATGAAAGCACCTGCAGAAGGACTTTTGCACGTAGTATGTAATATCCCGTCATGAAAAGGATAATATATAGGATCCCTTTTTCCAGGTCCTCCGGCATAATTCGCAGCTTCCGGGCTAATGTACTTCTCCCTTGAGTAAGGCATTATCAAATTTTAGATTCGATTCGGCTTTGCCCTTTAGCTGCCATGTCTAATGTAGGATGTATAAATATTTAAAGTCGCGTGAAGATGATGCAATTTTGCTTTGAATAAAATACTTGACATTTTTATTCCACAAATATTCTTTTTCGCTCGTAAAGTTAAGATGCTGAGCGCATTCAATAGACTTTAGGATGAGACAAGACATTTCTAAATTATTCATCATTAATCTGAGAAACCGGAACAATTTAAATGTCATGTTTTCAAATTCTTGATGCAACATAGTTTCTTTTCGTAATGAAAAGTCGATGGAACATAATTAAGA
>NC_046662.1:82588811-82590108 GCF_010883055.1 Belonocnema kinseyi | reverse complement strand
TCGCAATTCCATTCGTTCATTTATTTGGACATTTTTTCGAAAAAATAGGTGTCCCAAATTAATAGGGCCACTAAAAAAAACTTCAATTTTTTTGAAGAATAACAAATAATTCGTAAAATAATGCAATTTAAAATATATAATATTAAAATTTTACTTCTCACATGCCATAAACATATACATGTGTATGTATAAAAACTAAATATTGTGTGTGAATTCCCAAAGTAATTTAAAGTTGTGTTTTTCTTTTAATTTAAATTTTGCCCGAGGATTTTTCACATACATACTTTCCCACATACATTCTTTTTGGGGATTATCGACGTAGTTTTCCTATTTTAAAAGTGTATATTCGCACAATATGTTGGAAATAAATATTTCTCCTATTTTTATTGCGGGGATCCCCGTAAGTAGCGGGAGTTCCCAGGTTTTTCTCCCTTTACCTGGCATGCACATATGTATACTCCTGGTATAAATAGGCTTCCGAATGCATTTTTGCGCAGTTAAATTGTGCTTGTGCGTTAATAATATTCGAGGTAACAAAACAAATATGGGAAGAGGGAAAGCATTGTCGGCAGAAGAAAAGGCGTCAATTGATGCGTATGAAAAATGTGGCAAATCACAACGTGAAATAGCGAAGCTTACAAACCGATCGAGAAATGTTATTTACCTGTATATAAAGAATAGAAGTAATCAAATAGTGAAGAAGAAACGTGGACCACGGCCAAAGCTCTCAGATCGTGACAAACGAAAAATAGTCGCCGCCGCCTCGCAAACAACTAAGGGGTGCAGAAGAATAAAAAATGATGTGGCTCCTCAAGTGTCCAAAAGTACAGTGCATCGAGTATTGAAGCATTCCCCTAATCTAGTATGTGAAAAAATGCAAAAAGCGCCTAAACTGAAACCTCATCATATGAAGGCACGCTACAATTTTGCAGAAGAGAAGCTGCATTGGACGCACGAATGGTCAAAGGTACATACTTAGACAGTGCATTTTTTCTCATAACAAATAATTAGTTCCTTCAAGCCTATGTAATTAAAGCTTGGGTCTTTTACTTGCTTTTCAGATTATCTGGTTTGACGAAAAAAATTTAATTTAGATGGTCCTGACGGAATGCGTTATTATTGGCGTGATCTGAGACATGAGCCTCGTTATTTTTCAACCCGAAACTTTTGGCAGTGCTAGAAGAACATCTTAAGTCCTACCTTGAACGTTTCCGCTCTGCAAAATTGACTTTCCAGCAGGACAACGCAGCCATACATGCGAGCAAGTCTACGAAGGATTGGTTGGCAAAGTCAAAGA
>NC_046662.1:82580605-82588711 GCF_010883055.1 Belonocnema kinseyi | reverse complement strand
TGACAGGTGCTATAAAATCGTTCCATTATTTCTGAAATACTAGGCAATTTTTAAAACCCTATAAAAACGTACATTCAAGTTTTAAATTTTCTGTTTTGTTGTGTTGGTACACTCGTCACGATCATATGTTCACAGTTTTGAGTATATAGCTCGTGTTGTTTTTCTGGCAGAATTTTAAAAGCTTAGAAGGGTTTGCATTAAATTTTGTGTGAAAAATGGAATCCAGTGCTCTAAGACTCTTGAAATATTGACAGTTGCATACGGTGAGTCTACTCTGAGTAAGAAAAATGTGTATAAGTGGTACAAGCTGTTCCAAGAAGGCCGATATGATGTCGAAGACGAACCTCGCCCTGGACGTCCCAACACGTCAACAACAGATGAAAACGTTCAAGCAGTGGAAGAAATGTTGTTGAAAAATCGCCGAATTACCATCAGAGAAGTTGCTGAAGATGTTGGCATATCGGTTGGCTCATGCCATGCTATCTTTTCGGACGTTTTGGTCATAAGACGTGTGTCAGCGAAATTTGTTCCAAAACTGCTTAATTTTGATCAAAGGATCCATCGCATGAGCATCGCTTAGGAGATGTTGAATGAAGTCAATAATGATCCTCACTTTCTCAAAAAGGTTATAACTGGGGATGAATCGTGGGTATATGGCTATGACGTCGAAACTAAAGCCCAATCGTCTCAGTGGAAGCATCCTGAGTCTCCAAGACCGAAAAAAGCACGTCAAGTTCGGTCAAATGTGAAGGTGTTGCTCACTGTCTTCTTTGATTACCGTTATGTAGTGCATCAAAAATTCTTACCACAAGGTGGTACGGTCAATAAAATGAGTATTACCTTCAAGTTATGCGCCGTTTGCGAGAGGCGATACGCAAAAAACGTCCGGAACTTTGGAAAAACAATTCGTGGCTTTTGCATCACGATAATGCACCTGCTCATTCATCGTTGCTTATGAAAGATTTTCTGACCAAAAACAGCTCCACAGTCATGCCTCAGTCTCCATTTTCACCGGATTTGGCCCCCAGTGACTTTTTTCTTTTCCCAAAACTGAAGAGACCCATGAAAGGACATCGATTTTCAACGATTGAGGAGATAAAAACTGCATCGCTGAAAGAATTCAAGGCTGTACCACAAAATGATTATCAGAAGTGCTTCGTTGATTGGAAAAAGCGTTGGCACCAGTGTATTATATCTGAGGGGGATTATTTTGAAGGGGACAACATAAATATTGAGGAATAAATGAATATTTTTTGAGAAAACCTTAAAGTCACCTTATTTTTTGAACACACCTTATATATATATATATATATATATATTATTCCAAGGAATTTAATATTGATCTGAATAATCTCAAAAGATTTCAAAAGATTTTAAATATTTCAGAGTATTGATAACAGTTCTAAGCATTTTTATAGAGTTTTCAGAAGATTCATAACATTTTGAACAATTTCAAAAGATATAAAATATTTTATTGGATTTCGAAGAATTTGAATTTATAATAATTGATACGGAATCTTTTTAAATTATTTTAAATTCTGCGGCATTATCTTAATTTTTTAATTAACTTAAATTCTTATGAATTTAACCAATTCTACTCAATCACATGGATATTTTTGAATTTTGAAAAGTTTTTGTTTAATTTATTTTGAAATCTTTTTGAACTAACCATGAAGTTATAGACATATTATCAAATTTGTTTCAAGTCCCTTTAATTTTTCCTAACCAATATGAAATTTACTGAATTCCATTAAATTTCCTATATTATTCAATCGTTTTCAATTTACTTGTATTAGAACTTTTATGAAATCATTGAATTTTTCTCATTTCCTCAAATTTCTCTAAATACATTCCAACTTTACTAAAATAAATTAAATTTTCAGGGTTCTAAAAATTTTTTCCTATTCATTTGAATTTCTTTAGATTTGACTTAAATTTGTCTAAATTCTTATAAATCTAATTCTTTTTATTTTTTATTTTGAAGAACATTAATTACTATACTAATCCTCATTAGTCACTTTTAGTTACCCTTCGGATCTAAAAAGGTTCCATTTTTACTTTTTCAAATGAGGTCTGAGAATAATAAACTTAATAATTATATATTTAAATATGATCCTCTTTTATTTCATTTGTAAAATATTTTATTTCAAAAGTGTTACAACATTAGAATTTTGTTCTTTAAATGTTAATAGTCAGGGAAATAAAAATTATTTAAGAAAAAATGAAGGGTAAGTCAGGAAAATTTGAAAATGAAGTTTAGCAGAAGCCCTGAATTTCTGTATTGAAGCACAGGTAGGATTTTCGGTCTACCCGTTGGCCGGAAACAAACTGGCCAAATCTTGGGACAAAAATACTTTTTGTATTTGGGCACATTTTCCTGGTCATTAAGATACTAATCTTTATATCTTTAAAAAAAATTTTAAAAACTTATGTTTTTAGAGTATTTGATATAAAATTGATTTTCTTATTGTACTAATATAATTAATATCTTATGATTGCTTAATTTACTGCTCTTATCAATAATCGCAAATTGATGTTCTTCTTAACAAGTTCTTTCAGGTGGCTATAATTTGTATTGAAAAATCAGAGTTTAAAACAAGTATGATTTAAGCTTTCGTTTTCACTCGATGTAACTTTAAATGAAATATTCAATAGGAATGCGGTTTGAGCGTATTTCTACAGTACCTACTTTTTCATGATTAATCGTTACATGTGTCCTCCATGTTAGTCTCACCTTGTTCTCATATTTTTTATCGTGCGAAATTAATTTCGAATTAAGTGAGCAAGCTGCCGCGATACCGGCCCCAAAGAAGCAAGGATTAATTGATTGGCGAGTACAAACTGCGAAATTCATTGCAAAGTTTGAAAAAGATTTCAGGTTTTATTAATAGGAGGGTGAAATCAATGAAGTTAGTTATTCTTTTACGCTAATTATCACAGGCGCAGATTCCGAGAAAAATATTAATTTAAAAAAATAAATACTTTAATACTAAATCAAACATTTAAAGCGTTATAACTCTTCTAAACTAAAGTACACTGGAACTCGAATTTAATTGGTCCAGATTTATTGCATTCTGAGAACTGATTCCGTGGTGATTTCGCGATAAGGGGAGTGTGGTTGGCGCTGCCCAGTCAAGCGTGACAAACAGCTCGTGAATCGCACTCTTAGTGTGTTAGTTGCACAAGGTTGCATCTGTTTGCTTAATACTTTCTTGCAAATGTTTTCTTAAGAAAGGTCTGAAGTTGGCCAGAAACTAAAATATAAATTAATACTGGGTCTGGATCCCAAATTTCGTTGTATCTTGGCCTAGGGGAATTTATAATTGAGAAGTATTTACAAAAACCTTTCATCGACAGATATTTTACTAAGTCTGAGGATACTACTGAAGCTAATGCTAAATGGCAAAATATAAAGCTTCATAAGATATAATGCTGCTTATCCGAAGAGTCCGAAACTTTAGACTTCCGGACTGGAAATATCGTTGGTCGATATGTTGTTCTTTTCGTACTGTTGGTAAGTGTTCCGGGACAACGATGCAAGTATTACTAGCAGAGGATCTTTTGGCACTCCTTGGTTGGATAAAGCTTCCTGGACAGCTTCCCTGCCACTAAAGTAAGCTTCTGGACCAATGGGGCAATTAGTATGCGGCCCTAAATTAATAGAACTTCCTACGAATGGGACTTATATGTATATTGGGAACCATGTTTTGGTTGGCCAAAAAGGCACTTGTACTATCCTTTCAGCTTTATCTGAGTTAATTTTTTTAAGAGTTTTCAAAGTAAGCAAAAATTTAGAAAAGCGTGAAATCTTTGGTTGAACCATTTAATTGTGAAAGCGTCCAACAACAAAAGCCTCTGGGCCCCTTTTTCAGGATAAGAAATTAGAACATTTCGCATTGATATTTGAAGCAAATAGATCTATTTCGACGTTTTTGAAAAGAAATGCGATTTTATTAAAGACCCAGGGTGCTAATTCCCGTTCCATTTCACATGGTAGCTTGCGGAACTTCTTATTAGCTATTACGTTATTACTTGATGAAATATACAACACAAAAATAGAGCGATTGCGTCTTTCACAACACTACCAAATTTCCTTATATAGTAAGCTTAACTTTGAGAACTAAATACTTTCCATTCTTTTAATGAAAGATATGGCAGTTGTTTATTCTGATGAATATTTTGCACGATTGCAGGTCCCTGACAAAATAGTTGAGGCTACAGAAGGCAGCGAGTAATACTTAGTATCTTTATCCCCACACGGATAGAGAGACATCTGTAAAGAATTCGGTTTTGTAATGCAGTTCTCTAATCAGGTCGTAAGTCGAAGAAATATCACAAATTCACCATTGGAGATCTTGTGATAAGCTTGATGGAATGGACATCTTTTTATCGAAGTTGCCCTTATTTTTTCTTAATGCAAGAAATTTCTCCCGCTTTCAATGTTGTGTATATGGGTCCATGCATGACCTCTAGACAAGCTGCTACTACGGTTCCTAAAAAAGGTGCCATTTCCTTAATTCTGGAAGAGGGTTTCTTACTAAGCTCTAAAGCCCAAGATAAGATCATTTTATTTTTGTTGTGTGTTGGTTTCATCAAAATTTTTTCCGTATTTAAATTAAAGCCTGAGAATTTCACTTTCTTGCACAGTTCGAGAACACTTTTCTCCTTGTTTACAACAAGACCTAATTTTTCTTATGTGCGGGAGGTTATTTCAACGTTTTTTGCGCAACTGCCTGATTTAAGAGCATGGTAAAAATAAAAGGGACTGTGTATAACCCGAAAGAAATACAAGTAAACTCAAAGATTATTCCCTTGAATTTGAACCTAAGAAACTTCCTGGATGACTTTACTACTGGAACTGTGAAATAAGCATTTTTCAAGTCTAAAGTTGCCAAAAAGTCATCTTTAGAAAGAGTTCTTGCAATTGTCTTCTTATTTTCAAGCTTAAGGGTGGGGGGGGGGATCAATGCATTTATTTAAGCCTTTAAGGTTCAAAATTAAACTTTTTTAGCAATTTGATTTGGTTCTTAAAAAATAAGGGAATGAACTTGACTTTTTGTGAGTGTACATACTGAGGTCGCCCCTTTTTCGAGTATCATGTTGATTGCTTCGTCGCAATCCATCAGCTCCTTAGCAGACATCCTAACCTCGTTTGGTGAATTGTGTTTCCGAGGAATATATGTAAACGGGATTTCGTAAACTGTTTTCTTTTCTTTTCATTAAACATCAGCAAGGCAAAGGCCAATCGCTGCTTTTCCAGCACTTAGTCAAGCTTGAGTGTTTAACTGATAGTTGCCTTTCTTAAAGTCTAAAGTAACGATTGATTTCATTTCTGGGTTAAGTATCGAAACTTGTAGCAGTGGGTAGTTTTCTGTCATTAAATATTTGTACAGGAGTTCTTTTCTCTTTTCCTTTGTGATACTCTATTTCAGGATTTTCTTTCACACCTGGACTAAGGATGCGTGGATCTCTGGGCCCTAAGACAGTGCTGGGTTTCGAACTTGCTAACAGGTTCAGATATTCAGGACTCAACTCGTTAGTGACATCTTGCTCAGTCTCCTGTTTGGCTAGTAGGCTTGTTGGGGGGTTTGTTCACGGGGAACACAATCTGTCATAGCTTGGAGATAAAGATGATGAATGACGACGTGGTCGCTCTCTTATAGATGTTCTGGAACGGTGACTACTATGGCGTGGCGCACATCTCGTGTGTCGCTCGTCACCATTTTTGTCATGTTGAGTTCTTCTGAAAAGTTTTTTTCTAGGATCCTTGTGAGTCCTGGTGGTATGATGCCAACCGTAACCAGACGAGCCTCGCGGACTGTGTTCAAAGTGAATCTCGTCGGCCCTGTTCCTGTAGATCTTTTGAGATTCTCTAGGTGATGAGCGTTTTTATCGTTTGCTCTCACGTGTAAACACAGCGTACTTGCAATATCGATCTGAATCGTGGTCGCGGGACCGTTTACCGTAATGACGAGTGTGCTGATTGGGAGACACCTAGTGGCCGCGCGAAAAATATAAAACTTTGACATTCTGTGGCTAGAGTCTAATACAATTTATCTAGAGGACGAGACGACACAGCCTATTGGTATTTAAAGAATTTCGGCAGCTTTGAAAGGAATTTAGAAAATTTCCATGGATTTTAATTATTTTAGGGATTATTCAAATCTTTTAAACGTTTTAGTAAATTTTAAAATATTTGGAAGATTTACGGCACTCGAAGGGATTCCATAATAATTAATCAAGGGATTCCATATTATTTCGAAGATTTCAAGGAATTAAAAAAAAATAAAACTAAAATTTATCAGATTGCAAAGGATTTTCTAGACTTCATAAGTATTTTGAAAGGTTTTGTAGGATTTAAAAGGTTTGTATGTATTCCTAATGATATGAATGGACTTCAGAGAATGTTTTAGATATAAAGGACTTCTATAGGATTATTCCAAGCGATTTTTGACGAATTTCTATAGATCTCTTAAATTCTAAAAGTTTGATAATATTTCTTTAAATTGCAAAGAATTTCACAAGAAATTATGTACTTCAGAGATTTCAAGTTATTTTCAAATATTTTGGATGATACACGGTTTTAAAGAATTTCCTTGAATTTCGAAAGATTTGAAATAAGTCCACAGGGTTTATTAGATTTCAGGTTATTGATAAAGATTCTAACGGATTTTAGAGAATTTTCCAGATTGACAAATATTTCATAAGATTTTTAAGGAATTTTATAAGATTTGCATAGATTTTAATAGTTCTAAGGGATTTTCTGGTTAATCAAGAAGGTACTAATTTAATCAATTTCCCAGGATGATAGAGGAATTCATAGAACTTCAAATAATTCAAGGAATATCATTAGATTTCATGGAATTATATAGGATTTCAATGGATTTAATAATATTTTAACATATGCTTTGGCATGAATTAAACAAAATGTTCGCGTGGGAACGTTATTTTCCAAAAAAATGTTGAAATTAAATATAAACTATATAATAATCTAGTTTCAATTCATAAATTTTGAGCAATTCCAGCCGAAGAAGGAAAAACTTCTTTTGGAAGATAAATTAAAAAAAAAACTTTCGCGTTAAAAAAGTAGAGGCCGTAATCGATATTGCGAGATAAATCGACAGTCAAATAAGTAACATTTATAGGTATGGTTAAAACATGCAAGAATATA
Organism: Belonocnema kinseyi; assembly: GCF_010883055.1. Classification (NCBI taxonomy): domain Eukaryota; kingdom Metazoa; phylum Arthropoda; class Insecta; order Hymenoptera; family Cynipidae; genus Belonocnema; species Belonocnema kinseyi. The sequence goes on along the minus strand of NC_046662.1, from coordinate 82,581,540 downwards.
TTTACAATTGCACTTTGAATTTACATACTTTCACTTATTCATAATATATTTTTACAATGAAAGTAATCATAATTAAAAATCGATAAATTTTTTAAAAACCCAGAAAGTCTCTGCTACTTTTTCCTTCAACTGTCAACTGTTGCCTGAGATCCGTGTGACCTTATTTTTGTTTTTTGTTGAATGGTTTAAGTTTTGTGGGTTTCGTTGTGTGAGAAGGCTTTGTGGGTTTTGTAGTTTGTCCAACAACAAACGAGCCTGGGCCCCCTTTTCAGGATAAGAAATTAGAACATTAATTGATGCAGAGTAGTAAAATATTTCGTATTTAAATGAATAGAATAGAATTTCTAATAGATTTGATTTTCTCAACCAATCAGATATGAGGATAAAGCACAAGGGGTGAAAGAATTTTGATGTGGGGGTAGAACTCACCTGACGTGAATCAAGTAATTTCAAGGGCTAACAAAATTTTAATGTTTTCTTATAAGATTTCCAATGTGTTTAAATATTTTAGGGTACTTCCAAAGATTCCAAGGAATTTTAGAGACATTCAAAACATTTAAACGTATTTTCATTGATTTTAATAATTTCAATGAAGAGGGTTTCAGAGATTTAATATGATTTTAAAGATTATCGGGTATTTTAAAAGTTTCACATAAATCGTTCAGCACTTGAAAAAATTGCACAGTATTTAATGATTTTAAGGAATTCGAACAAGTTTTGCGTTGTTTTTAAAGAATTTGTGGAATTTTGAAAAAATTCTAAAGATTTGACAGGACCTATAAGGTTTCAGGACATTCTGAAAGATTCTAAGGGACTTTGAAAGAATTTTAATGGATGTACGAGGGTGGATTGATAAGTTTCCGGCCTGACCAAGAAAAACAACGTTTTTAAGAATTTTTTTTTTTTATTTCTCAACATAATCTCCTCCAAGGCTG
>NC_046662.1:82577512-82580505 GCF_010883055.1 Belonocnema kinseyi | reverse complement strand
TGGCGATCGGGCTGAAACTATAGCTACAAGCTATCTAAGGATGGTACTATAGAACGCCACCTCAAGGTAGGCCTAGTGGCGCCATCTCTTGGTCAGGCCGGTCTATTTTTTAAATGATTTTAACGGCTACATTTTTTAAATTGAAATTAAAAGAGACATAATTCGTTCAAGACCACCCTTGCAGAAATGTCCCCGGTTAGCACTAATCCAACAAGGTTTCTGGTCGGACCCCGATCGGGCTACCCCTGACTGGGTTTCATGGACAGGAACCAGCCGGGAGCCGGCGGGGCTACATTTTTCTCAGATCAACAAGTCGGGAGCCGGCATTATTAAAGACGTAATTATAGATGCTAGATAAATTATTATTTGAAAAGTATAATTTACATATTTATTAGATCAGTGAAACAGAAGTGAGCTGCTTTAAATTCTTTAAAAAGAAACATTAAATTTTTCTGAATTTTTCAACTTATTAAATTACAATGTTATCGATTCTGCTATGTGCAACAGCAAAAATGTTACAATTTTCTCTATTTTCAGATAGCTTTCAGTTTGTCTTCTTTCAAATTTACCGCCATGTTCGGTGCCTTCCGCGTCTAGCGGCTGCGTAGACACTTACTAATTTTCAGTTTCGCACCTCGAACGAGGATGCGCATTGCACCCACTTCGCGTCATTTCTTCGAAGTGGTTGAAATTCTACTCCAATTTCCTCGCAAGAATTGGTTAACTTGATTTGACTTCTAGAGTTCATTGTATTTTTCACGATGAGCCTTAAAAGACAAAACAAGTTAGCAATTTCTCACCCGCAGTAACATATGTTAACCGCTTTCTGGTCAGATTACATGACCGAATCCCGGCCGGTATTCAAGCCGGGATCCGACCAGTTTACCGTGACGTTTTTAGTCGGATCTCGGCCAGTTTCCCAGACTAGCGCCCGATTTGAACTGGAACCCAACCGGATCCCTGATTGGATTCCTACACGGGGCCTAATATCTTCATCAGGGGCTGCACATTTTGATCTTTGTTTATTTGGTTAACAAAAAAAAACATAATAAACTAAACATTCAAAAATCAGTAGAGTTCCTGATAGTGGCTTGGTAAATAAAGAAACACCAAATAAAATTGTAAATTTAAACGCTTGAAGCTAAATAACTTCAGCATCAAGGCGTCAAAAATTAAACTATTTTAGAATCGCGCGTTCAAAACTATAAGTTTAAATTGAAACTCTCGAAAATGTAACGTTGATAAAATGATTAAGAAGTGTTACATGATGCAGCATCAAATGACAATCAAAGTGATTAGATAGAATTTATTATTAAAAATGATTTTTGTTGAAAAAAACATTCGCTCTTATTTTTACCGTTTACACTTTCAGAATTTCAGTATGGTAAACCTTCAAAGATGAATTGCATGAAAATTAAGCGGAAAGATACAGGAGCATTAATGTGAAGAAACTGAATGATTGAATTAGAAGATTATTGTACGGGAAACCTCTCTTCGGCGGATAATGCAACCTACATTGAAAAGTCATTGGCACATAAAATATACGTAACATAATTAATTTTAAATTTAGTTTATTAACACATATGGCGCTTTAACTATTGATTAAATTAATTTAATTTCCTACTAGTATCTCTAACTAATCGTTACCCGCTGTATGAATATTGCCCATATTTCAATATTTTAGAATCTTTCAAATGAGAAATAATATCTTCTATAACACAGCGACACAAAAAAAAGTGTGCGGATCTGGTAACAAGACACATGCATTCCTATGGACTTTGGGGGGCTGAATTCAAATTTGGTATCAAAAATCACCCATCACGTCATGGTTGAGCCATAACCTCAAGAAATGACGAAAAATCATGCACTGAGGCAAATAAATTTCAAAATAATGCCAGTGATGCAAATTTTCACTTCAAAAACATGTCGACAACTGTGAAGGATCAACCCTTGCCTGATATCAACCTATTTAACAAAACTTTACCCAACAGAACCTGACCTCACCTAACCCGAATTAATAGAAATTTATTGAACCACACGTAAAGCTCTGGAAGCATATTTTTCCAGTAGCAAATGTGTGCTAAATCGAATGGGTCAACTCGAGCCTAACCTAGAAATAAATCTAACCTAGCCTAACCTAACCTAACCTAACCTCCCGAAACACAATTAAAGTGATTGTGTTGTCCCGTTGTGTTTGCGATACCGTTTGAATCAGCTTGGGCTTAACCTGCAAAGAGGTAAAACCTATTCTAACCTAAAAAACCTGACTTAACCTAACCTAACCTAACTTAACTTCACGTAACACAATTAAACTCATTGTGTTGTCCCGTTGTGTTCGCGGTACCATTTCATTCAGCTTCGGCTTAACCTACATAGAGGTTTAACCTATCCTAACTTAACAAAACCTGACCTGACCTAACCTAGCCGAATAAAATTCAACCACACGTGTAGCTATGTAAGCGTATGTTTCTCAGTCTTAAATGTGTGCTATATTTCATAGGTTAACTTGATCTTAACCCACAAATGAATCTAACTTAACAGAACCTAACGAAATTTTGCTTAACGCAACATAACTTAAGTGTTTCCGTTATAACACAATAAAATTCATTTCATCCTACTAAAGGTGGTGAAAAATTTAGACGCACATTACTTATTTGAAGAAACTTAGAACTACAAGTAAAATTGACCCCATTTCAATTAACCTGCCAATTTTTGTATCAAATAAAATGTAGAACTGTAACTTAAACATGCAAATGAATTAGAGTTTTGTTCAAAAAATTTTTCTTTCTGCTTTAGGTTAGTTTAGGTTAGGTTTACGTAAGGTCAGGTTTTTTAGGTTAGGATAGGTCTGATCTCTTTGCGGGTTAAACCCAAGCTGATTGTGTTTCTTGAGGTTAGGTTAGGTTAGGCTAGGTTAGATTTATTTCTAGGTTAGGCTCGAGTTGACCCATTCGATGTAGCACACATTTGCTACTAGGAAAATATGCTTCCAG
>NC_046662.1:82567790-82577412 GCF_010883055.1 Belonocnema kinseyi | reverse complement strand
CTCAGTGCATGATTTTTCGTCATTTTTTGAGGTTATGGCTCAACCATGACGTGACGGGTGATTTTTGATACCGAATTTGAATTCAGCGCCCCAAAATCCATATGAATACGTGTGTCTTGTTACCAGATCCGCACAGTTTTTTTTGTGTGGCTGTGTAATTGATCTCCATTTCACGGCGAAAATAAAAAAGCAAAGATAAGTCGCGAAACATAATGAACAAATGAATTATGAAGCATTTTGCAGGGCACACACAAAAGAGGGAGTCGTGAATCGCGTTTTTTAGGATATCATTAATTGATGACTTTCAGATTTCATGACATTAATGAATCATCTGAAACAATTTGATGATCAAAGCACACGGTTATTTGGTGAATTGCAGGTACAGATTATCGATCTTTATTGATTGACGTAGAGTGAAATTAGAGGCCCTTTTGGGTGATTACAGAAGTGGAAAATTTTATGGACTCTATTGAGTAGAAAATTGGGCATTGATTGCTGAGTAGAAGGAGAGCTTCTTAGGTGTTAAGTGGATTTTAGCCGTTTGTCGATTTACACGCCGCTGTTCTAATTGCTTGCGAATCGACAGGTGGATAATTAAAGCGGCTCATAAATAAAATTTAGAGATCGTAAAAGTTCAAGTACTGATTTTAAAAAGGTTCAAGGTATTTGCCAGTGTTCGGCACAATACAACTCAAAAGCAACAAGTGACAGTTACTATTACTCTGAAGAAATCTCGAACATTACAACCTTCAGTCGAATTTAGTTCAATTTAGGTAAATTCAATAGACATGGTTAGTATTCAGTCTAATTCAGTAAACTTTAGTAGAATTTTGTAATTTTCATTAGACTTCAGTCAAATGTAATAGAATCTAGTAGAATTCAGTAGAATTTAGTTGCATTCAGTAGAATGTACTAGAATTTAGTAAACTTAACTAGAATCCAGTCGATTTAACTAGAATTCATTAAAAATAACAAGAAGTCATTTAAATTTAATAGAATTCTCTAGAATTAAATTCACCTGAATCTTATTGATATTTTATTTATTTATAAGAATATATAGTGTGACTTGGTAGAATTTCGTATAATTCAATATAATTTAGTGAAATTCAGTATAATTCAGTCGAATCCAGTAGAGCTTAGGGAAATTCACTAGAATTAAATTTATTTGCATTTAATTTAAAATGCACTTATTCAGAAGGCCCAAGAACTTAGTAGTAGAATTTAGTAGACTTGGGTCAAAAAGAGTAGAATTCCTGAAATTTCAGTAAAATTCAGCAGAATTTAGTATCATGTAGTAGAGTTTACAAAATGTCAATGAAAATTAGTATAATGCAGTAAAAAATTTCATAGAATTCAGTAGAGTTCAGTAGACTAACTCGAATTTAGAAGAATTCAGTAAAATTTAATCAAATTCCATGAATTTCAGTAAAATTCAGTGTAATTGAGTGGAATTTAATAAAATCTAGTCGAATTTAGTATAATTTACTAGAATTCACAAGGATCTAAATTTAATTTATAATTTATTTATTTAGTAGAAAGCGGAAAAACTTAGTCAAAGTTATTAGAATCTTGTACAATTCATCAGAATTCAGGTGAATTGGTAGAATCCTGTGAAATGCAGTAAAATTGAGTAGAACTCTGTAGTATTCAGTAGAGACCATGTCTCAGCAGAATTTGGTAGGATTTAGTATACCTTACAAGTATGTTATAGATTTGAGCATAATGCAGTGTAATTCAATAGATGTAATTTAGTAAAATGCAGTACAATTTAGTATAACCCAATAGAATTTAGTCGCATTTAGTAGAATTTAGAGAGTTCAATATAATGTTGTAGTTTTGGTCAAATTTCATATAATTCAATAGAATAACAGAAGGCAGTAAAATTCGGTAGAATTCAGTAAAATTTAGTAGATATATTTGTAGTATTAAGTAGAATTGAGTATAACGTACTAAAATTCACTATTTTCAAATTTATTCAATCTTTTTAAATCCATAAAAATAAATTTTCCTTAAATTAGGCTTTTTCACTTCATCATAAGCTAACTTCACGCCTTCGAGTGGTAAGGGGACAACAATAACAGAATATGCACAAGACAAAAGATTGATCTATATAATATTTTCAAAATAAATAATAATTGTTATCATTTTATCATTTCATAAAATACTTCTTTAAAAATAAATACTAATTTCCAAATACATATATATAGAAAAAATTAGTTTGTATGAAGATATTCACAAAGTAGGAAAAAAATGGACCAAATCCCATGCATTCAGACCATTGTTTTCTCCATCAGAACTCAACAAAGTGAAATTAACGGGTGGTCACATAAAAATTAATTCACTTGGAATTTAGTATAATACACTTTAATTAATCTCAATGAAGCCTCAATTGAGCCGCATTCAAAAACTATGAACTCGGACTAATTCTAGGACAGTTTCAATGATTTTTGCGGAATTCAATTTATATTGTCTTTAATTTAATTTAAATACAGCAAAATTAACTTCAACTCTGGAGAATTAAACTTTCATTTAATTTACTTTAATTAATCGAAAGTATTTTTATTCAAATGACTTTTAATAATTTAAAGTAAATTTAGGGTAAAATTTGGCAGTGAACTTTTACCTATTCCAAGGACCGCGAATTTGCTTATTTCAAGGCTGGAGGGACCCCGACCTCTACCGCGAGTTGTGGAGTGATTTTGGTCAAGTGACGTTCATTTATTGCCCCGGCCTTCTATTGAGGCGCACGCTGTAAGCATGTATACGCATTTGCGCTTTATACGTGTCAGTGTTTTTCAAGTGTTTTTCTTGACGTACGATGTCACAAATATAACATTTATTTGAAGTAGTACGATTTGCCAACTAAAAATCAATATAATATAATCAAAAACCGACTAAAATATTTCGTGGAATATTGAGTATTGTAGCATGACGTCATGATCACGAAAGGATATATAGAAATGTCTGGAAGATTAGCATAATTGGCACATCTTGACGTGGGAATGTATACGCCTTTCTGGAGAAAACGTTCTGACACCACTGGCTTTCAATTAGTTAGCTACTGACGCGGGCGAGGCTGTATAGAGGCCGTGGCGAGAGGTGAGGGAACTGCGCAATTTAAAATAATCCAGCATTGCGTACTTGAAATAGATAAGCCTTGAAACAGGTGAGTCTTGAAATAGACAAGAGTTCACTGTATGTCGAATTGCTATTAATTGAGTCTCATTTAGTTAAATGAAGTTCCCTACAATATTAATAAATTCGCTTGGGATTCGGTCCTGAATTACTGAATAATCAAATTCTGTCAAATTACCATAAAAAAATGTAAAGAGAAATGCACTTGAATTCACGTGAATTTATTTTCAATTATTTGAATTTAAACTTAATTAATTTTATATTTATATATTCCATTAAGTTTAATATAATAGTTTCAAATCAACTATATAAAACTGAGGGTTAATTATATACTTGAGTACTTACTTTCACCTTTGCCTGTCATTTTTCTGAATTTCTCGTGACGTGAGTGTTTTGACGTTTTACACGTCATTGATGACATTTAACTTATAAGCTAAGTTTACTAACAAGGGAAGAGCCAAATGTTAAAACAATATATATTTATTTATTCTATAATTACTAGAGAAATTACCTACTCCGGCGGCCAGATGCGCTTTTTAACCTGTTTTGAGAAAAATGAATGTATATATTATTAAACAATTTATATAGATTTTAAGACAAAATCTTTTAGTATATCTCGTAACCCACTAGTGAAGATTCCTTTACTTTTTATACCAAATTAATTAAGATGTCTCAAATGATAAGAATGATCCTGCAAAAAAAAAAGACGATAAAAATACGAAACAGGGAGATTTTTGTTAAACAAAATGGATAAACTTATAATATTCGTGAAGCATCAATCAGTTCTTTAAGAAAATGTAATAAATATGCTGTAAAATAAATTAAAAAAATTTTTTCAATCAGAAAAAAATTAGGAGAGATTTGAAGCTTCAAACTTCTGCTTATCAGTCAATAATCATGTGGCTACGAGGTCTATTAAAAGATTTGTTTACGATCCATATGAATTGCTTGCAAATTTTTTAAGCCGTTGTTCTCAAAACAGTCTAAAAAGTGTATTTTGCTTAGTAATATTCTTTCATGAAAAAAATGTGAATTGAAAAAAAATCTGGCCCACCCTTTTCAGTAACCTTATTGGAAATACATAATTGACCTCCTGTTTTTATTTGTGGTGCTTTTGACTGAACTAAAAGTAAAAAATTACGAATTTGACAAAGAGAGATTGCAGGCACTGTCGGGTTGAGATTGAACAAGAAAAAACTTTCCCTGTTGTAAATAGCTAAACGTTGTAAACCGGTTGTGGCTACTCGCGGTGTGCTTCGAATGCGCGCGGCCCATTTTTCAAAATCATAATTGCATTTTTTTATAAGACCCGAACTGGACGACTGAGCCGCACGCCTGTATTGGCCGGCCCGGCCCGGGAGGCAGGCATCCATATTCATGCGCAATAAGGTGCAATTAAACTCCGCGAGGTGTCAGCCCCGTGGAGGGCATTAATCAAGCAACAAAGCCACATTTGACGCACCAACTTCCAGACTTACCATTCCACCCAAACCACATAATAAGACCCGTACTACGATGCTGTGGTAATTCTATATTTCGAGATGCTAACGCGGGTGTTTTATGCGCAACTTTGAAGATAGGTTTTGAATCGTTCCACTTTCAAACTTTTTTTTGTGAAGGGTGGTGCCTGATGAAGAATACAAAAGGAATGAAAATCATTCTGACAAAGTGGTTTCAAATTTTTAGGGGATCTGTACCACCTATATAAAATTAGAACTTTAATACAAAATAGGAGATTTGTAAAAGAAAGACGAGTCATGACTTTTTAAATCATTTCACCGTAAAACACACAAAAAATTGAATTAAAAATTAACCTCAATGTGTCTGCCTAACCGTGAAATCGGAAAAACCGGAAATTACCAAAAATTTGATTCAGTGACCGGGACTAAACGTTCCGATATGCTAACGTAAATGTTTTATGCGCAACTTTGAATATACGTTTTGAATCGTTCCACGTTCAATTCTGAAAATATTGAAAATGTAGAATAACAATCATCGTGACAAAGTAGATTGAAATTTTGAAATAATATTGCCAACCTGTGCAAAATTAGTACTTGAAAATAAAATAGCAAGTAAAAAAGAAGACAAGTGATTATTTTTTAAATCACTTGACCGAAACACCCACCATAAATTTGATCAAAAAGAATTTAAAATGAAAACTGTGATAAAAGAAGACGAGTCATGATGTTTTAAATTACTTCACCGTAACACCCATAATAAATCTTATTTCAAAAAACTTCAGGGCGTCTACCTAATCAAGAAAACCGAAAAATGGCCGGTGATCTAATTCAGCAAACCAGATTTTTCCCTAGAATGTACTAATATGCAAATTAAAAGTTAAAAAAAAATATTTTTCTAGTTCTGAGTAGGAACAGGCGATTAAAAAAAAATGTGTGAACAAAATATTTGCAACAAGGCGTTTCAGTACCGAATTTAACTTCGGCTTTGAGACCGGAAATTCTTGTTTAAACATTGTAATTTTGAGTTTCGAACAGGAAATGTTATGAGCAGGTATTATAATCCGGACTTTGGGACAATCAATTTCCGCAAAGAATTATAGTTTTGACTTTGGAACAGGAACTTACCTAAAAGCATTATAATTCGGATTTTGGCCAGGGGCTTTAAGTAAAGAATTATAATTTCGACTTTGAGGCAGGGAATTTTCTTAAAGATTTAAATTAATGAGTTGGAACTTGAAATAAATACAATAAGTATAAAAAAAATCACGTGAAGAATTATAATTATCTTGATTTAGAAGAAGTTATTTTCGAAAAGGCTCATACTTCTACGTTTCGATCTAGAATTTCAGGACAAAAATATAATTTTATACTTGGGATAGGGAATCTTCATGAAAAATTATAAGTGTAATTTTAAGGTGAGGAGTTTTAGTATCGAAGTATAATTATGTAATCGGGATTTAAAATTCCAGTAAGGAAGTATTATCCTCACATGGAGATAAGCTGTTTCCGCAACGAGTTATAATCTTGACTTTGGGAGCGACAATTTACTAAAAGAATTATAATTTTAAATTAGGATTTTTGTAAAGCATTATATTTTTCAATTTAGGTTCACTTTAGAACAGGAATTTTCATTAAGAAGTTAAAAATTTTCTTTATGACATAGTTTCAGTATTCATTTGATTCTTATAATTATAAATTGACTTAGTACAAGAAACTTTTGACATGAGTCGGGAATTTTGAAAAAGAATTTTAATTCTGATTTGAAAGAAGGAAATTTAAAAAAAATTTCTCTTCCAAGTCAGAATTCGTCACATTTTGAAACTTCTCTGTTACAAATTTTTTGAAAAGGAAATCAATATATTTTTGAATTATAATAGAAAAGTTGGTAAAGAAATATAATTCGAACTGGAAACAGGAAATTTTGTAAATGATTTAAATTGAGTAATGGTTCTTCTAAAATAATATTATGAGTTTGGGCGGACAGAAAAAAATGAAATAAAAAAACCCACGCAAGGAATTATCATTTTAACTTTGGAAAAGGGAATTTCAATAAACATTATAATTTGTTTTTCATACAGGTATTTTTGGCATGGAACAAGAGGTTTTAAAACAAATTTTTATTTTGGGATATAAAAATGGGATTTTCTAAAATAGATCCGTGTTCGTTTAAAGTTTTGGAAAAAAGAGCTACTATATTTCTAAATTATTCAAACAAATATTGGAAATAAATATGAATCTGACTTTAGGATAGAGAAGTTTCATAAATAATAATTATTCGAGTTGAAACAAATAATTGTTGATATTGAACGAGAATTATTGAAGGTTTCATCCAAAAGAACTATATTTATAGATTTTGAAGTCAAAACTATGCACAAAATAATCTTAAAATATCTGATGTGATACATATGAAAATTTTTGATATTCTTATCACATGTTTCCTTATGATGTCATTCTGACGCGCTTTTATTCAAATATTTATAAAAGGATTTTAGTATTTTTAATCTAGACAAATGTTGAAACATTTTGTAATCTTTTGAAACGTCAATCGAAATAGCTTATTATGAATCATCTGCAAACTTTAGAGTTAAGAAAAAATTGCCATCTCTTTTAAAATTATTTTTATTTACATTTTTTTTAATATTCTATTTTTCAGTTTTCCAAGATTTGAAATTCCGGATATTTATACTTTCTTCAATTATAATAAGATACCAACTTTTTTTTTATGTATGTATTCTTTTTCAAGAATAATTTTTGAGCTTGTAAATTGAAATTAATTAATTTATATCTAGTTACGAGTTATATTTTTAATTTTGCATTGATGATCATGTAATTTTTACATTCTCATCCTAATGAGAAGATATTAGTTTTATGTAAAATTTGACTTTGTTAGTTTTCATTAAGATTCCACGTTTTAGGTACCTTGATTTAGAAAACCATTTTCACGAATATATCTGGCTGTCTGTATGTCTGCCTGTATTCTGTAGGCGCGACAACTTTTGAATGATTGATCAGATTTTATTGAAGTTTGGCACAAGTTTTTAAGACATAAAAAGAAAGGGCGAGTTCGTTAACCAGATATTTTTTTCCAATGGTTCGGCTTTATTTATCAAAAATAATGTTTAAAAATAATAAATCCAATTTTCTACCAAAACTTTACGAGACACTTGCGGTAGGCAAGTACATTATCGAGCGCTCAGCGCGATATCCAACAGAAAAGTGCCCTAGACGTGCTCAAATTTGCGAGCAGCGCGCGCAGCAAATTAAACAGCAAATCAGATTCCAAAATCTTTGATTATTTTTCACCGATATGATTATGTCATGATATGTAAAACATCTAAAGGAAGACATAAACTTGTATTAGTTCAGTGTTTGATTCTGCTAAGATTGTCATATTTGCACTCAAGTATAACTGATGCAAATCGATTTTGAATTTATTGCGTGCAAATCTATAATCATTTCCAACAATTTATTCTGATTGAAGACTATGCACGCATCGAATGGTGTGATTTTTGTTTGGAAGGGTTTTTTTCATTAACTACCGATTCGAATCTGTAGTGAAAAACAGACTCCATTCACATAACAATTTAAAATATAAGTGTATAAAAAATATTGTTTTGTTTAAAAATGATTTGTTTAGGGACCGTGTATAAAGTACAGAATTTTTTTCCTCAAATTTTGAACAACGTAAACTGCAAAAAATTTTTTAGCTGTCACAGCTAACCATTTAGCTGGATTTCGTCTTCCAAACAAATCTGGCTGTGTAATCTAGATTTCTAGTTGTTTCAGCTAAATTTGCCATCTAAAAATTCTCTAGATAAATTAGCTAGATAATTTCTAAATGACAAATTGAGCTAAAACAACTAGAAGACTAGGTGACACAGTTATATTCTCTTGAAAGACGAAATCTAGCTGAACCATTTTTTTTAGTGGATCCCCTTTTTATGGTGTCTGTAAGCCCCCCCCCCCACTCTTGCTGTTTCATGTAATTTTTTTCCAACTGAATTTTTTTAAAGAATTTATTTAGGGGTCATCCAAAAGTAACAAAAGACGAGGAGGGGGTGCTAAGTAAAATCTTACTGTTTCTTATAAATTAACAAAGTAGTTTAACTTTCAAACAATTGTTTCAACCAAGTAGTTGAATTTTCAACCAAAATAGATAAATTTTTTAGGAAAAATGAAATTCTGAGATTTCAACGAAGATTTCATTCGAAAAGGAAAATATTTTTTATTCAAAATAATGATTTTGCAGAAAACTAATTTAAATTTAATTAATTTTTTTGATTTAATAATTAATTTGCTTAATTTTCTCCTTAATTTTCTTCAGAAAACGAAAGGATAATTTTGTACGAAATTTTCAAATACGACAAAGATGAATTATCAACGAAAAATGTAATACAGTCTGCTCTGTGAATAATGCCGCTCTGATTAATGCTGTTTATCCTCATATTTGCTCGATTGCATCTCCCACCATCTTGCTATCGCTTAGACCGCCGGCATTTAAATCCTGGCTCTTTGTATAGTGCCACTCAAATAAATGTAAGAAAATGGACTATGTACCGGATTAATGCTTTATAGTACATATAATTATTAATAAAATACTGCCAATATACGACTTATTCGGAGAGCGAGTGTAGTTGACATTTTAAACCAAAATAATTATAATTTAGGAACAAAAACAGTGTAATTTCACTAATAAAGACAAATTTTCAACAAAATATCTTGATCTTCAACTAAAACGGATTAACATTCAACTATAGAATTGCATTTTTAACCAACGAAAATTGATTTTATGATAAAAAAGACTAATTTAAGGCCACCGACTTTAAAAAAAATATTTTCCTGAGAAATTCTCGAATTTTGAAGCGCAAAATACATGTTTGCTACAAAAAAGTTTAGTTTTCAACAAAAAATTTTTTATCAACCAAACTGCTGAATTTGCATTTAAAAAGAGAAATTAAAAAAAACTAAAAAATTTAAAAATAATTCGTAAGGAATATCTACGTACCCCCTTCCATGTAAGATAGCCT
>NC_046662.1:82566907-82567780 GCF_010883055.1 Belonocnema kinseyi | reverse complement strand
CCCCCCGCCTCGCTAAAAAGACGTTAGATAATTTACGTACGGTTCATAGTGAGGTATTTCTAGACAATTTATGATTGACTAATTATCAATGAATAATTATGTAATTATTAATTATATATATATAGAAACATTTAATCACTTGAAATGAAATGAAAGAATTTTCTACGGACATTCCTCTAATGGAAAATGTGTTTATGTTGCCATTACCACTCTACTTTCTGAAACAACCTGAAAGAGCCTATCTTCACAATTTACTTCTGTCGAGAGAACATTCCATTTCGTAATACTCTCCTGTGCTCAATTTCCGTGCATTCAATTCTGGGCGGAAATATGGAAAGGGTGGATCATGTCACTGAAATTTATACTAATAGAATTTTAAATCAAGTTTTGATATACAACCCTCACATATCCATGCTTTCTCATTGCTTCTGCGCTTCCTTCCACCCCTTTCACCATACTTTCACTATCTTTTTTTCATTATCCTATCTCTTGCATTCTTTTATTTTCTCTTCATCTTATTTCCATATACAGTGTGTCCCATATTTATAGGGCCACCCCATTTTTTAAGGATAATTTTTTTTCTATTGAAACAAAATGCACCAAATATTTTGAGTGGATAAATGAGTCGAATTAACGATTTTTCCTAAAATATAGAGCTCCCAATTCCATTCGTTCATTTACTTGGACATTTTTTCGAAATAATAGGTGTCCCAAATTAATAGGGCCACTAAAAAAAACTTCAATTTTTTTGAAGAATAATAAATAATTCGTAAAATAATGCAATTTAAAATATATGATATTAAAATTTTACTTCTTACATGCCATAAACATATACATATGTATGTATAAAAACTAAATATTGTGCGTGAATTC
>NC_046662.1:82501611-82566807 GCF_010883055.1 Belonocnema kinseyi | reverse complement strand
TATTTTAAAAGTGTATATTCGCACAATATGTTGGAAATAAATATTTCTCCTATTTTTATTGCGGGGATCCCCGTAAGTAGCGGGAGTTCCCGGGTTTTTCTCCCTTTACCTGGCATGCACATATGTATACTCCTGGTATAAATAGGCTTCCGAATGCATTTTTGGGCAGTTAAATTGTGCTTGTGCGTTAATAATATTCGAGGTAACAAAACAAATATGGGAAGAGGGAAAGCATTGTCTGCAGAAGAAAAGACGTCAACTGATGCGTATGAAAAATGTGGGAAATCACAACGTGAAATAGCGAAGCTTATAAACCGATCGAGAAATGTTATTTACCTGTATATAAAGAAAAGAAGTAATCAAATAGTGAAGAAGAAACGTATGTGAAAAAATGCAAAAAGCGCCTAAACTGAAACCTCATCATATGCAGGCACGCTACAATTTTGCAGAAGAGAAGCTGCATTGGACGCACGAATGGTCAAAGGTACATACTTAGACAGTGCATTTTTTCTCATAACAAATAATTAGTTCCTTCAAGCCTATGTAATTGAAGCTTGGGTCTTTTACTTGCTTTTCAGAATATCTGGTTTGACGAAAAAAAATTTAATTTAGATGGTCCTGACGGAATGCGTTATTATTGGCGTGATCTGAGACATGAGCCTCGTTATTTTTCGACCGGAAACTTTGGAGGCGGTTCCGTCATGATATGGGGGGCATACAGCGGTTTCGGAAAAGTGGCCTTAGCTTTTATTTCTCATAAAATGAAAAGCGGAGATTACCAGGCAGTGCTAGAAGAACATCTTAAGTCCTACCTTGAACGTTTCCGCTCTGCAAAATTGACTTTCCAGCAGGACAACGCAGCCATATATGCGAGCAAGTCTACGAAGGATTGGTTGGCAAAGTCAAAGATCCCCATACTCGCGTGGCCAGCGATCTCTCCAGACCTTAACCCAATGGAAAATGTTTGGGGCATGATGGTACGCGATGTGTATGACAACGGAAAGCAGTACACAACGGTCGCAGAGCTGAGGGAAGCGATCAAATCAGCATGGAACAACGTCACCGCGAAAAGTCTCGAAAATCGGAATAAATCGATGGTAAAGCGAATGAAAATGGTATTCAAAAATGACGGAAATACTATCAATTACTAATTTTGTAAATAAAATCTTTTTATATGTACATATTTTGTTGAACAAATTGAATTCTTTCGGAAAAGTTGAATTTTTTTTTAGTGGCCCTAATAATTTGGGACACCGATTTTTTCGAAAAAATGCCCAAATAAATGAACGAATGGAAATGCGAGCTCTATATTTTAGGAAAAATCGTTAACTCGACTCATTTATTCACTCAAAAAATTTGGTGCAGTTTGTTCCAATAGAAAAAAAAATATCCTTAAAAAATGGGGTGGCCCTATAAATATGGGACACACTGTATATTTATATGTGTGTATATATATATATATATATACCTTTAAGTCAGGAGCTGGTCGGGGTTTCTGGTCGGAGTTTCTGGTCGGAATCCGACCAGCGTCGTCACGCTGCGCTGGCCAGCGTCCGGCCATGGAGCATGGCCGGAAGCTGGCCGGGAGCTGGCCAGGAATTTCGACCGTGGCCCGGACAATATTAATTGCTGCTTTACTAGATTTTAATAAATCGTGTTTCAATTGTATGAAGAGCATCTGTCACTGAGTTAGGGGATCAATTTGATTTTTTTTTACTGTAGAATTGGTCATATTAATATATGAAATTCCACACGCCCAGCACACAGGCAATATTAACTATTTTCACGTAGTCTTTGAGAGACAAAACAGACATAAAAAATAAATATGAAATGATTGCGAGTATTTTGACTTTAAATAATAATAGTCCTGTTCAGAGTAAATACATTTATTACATTTTTAAATATTATATTAAAAATAAAATTTCTAACGCTACCAGGTATCGGAACCTACATATATCTATACCTACATCTAACGCGTAGCAGTCGGGAGTGTTAACCACTGCGCTAAACTGACAAGTGGAAACTCGTTGAAAAAGCCATTCTCATGAGCTAAAGTTCAGAAAAGTTAAAGCACCAACTTTTAAGTACTCTTTTATAATTATTTATTATTATGCTTGGTTATGTAAATATAAAATACACGAACTTTTAACAGGAATATCAGTAAAATAATTTTAAATAAATAATTTAAATCGATTACAATTTTTCTTCGCGTGATATTTTGTTTTTCCCGTTTTAGACTATTTTACAACTTTTTATAATGATCATTTTACAATCATCGTGATCGTTGAAAATTTCTTAATGATAAAAGTTTTTTAATTTCGTGTAAGGTTTGGTTTTTAGGTGTTTTATACTATTTGACAACGTTTAAGATTGATATGAAATGTAATTTTTTTCTGAACATTTTCAATTTTTCATAAAGATGAAACTTAGAATTTTTTTCTTAAAAAAAAAAAAAAACAGTTTGAATTTCAAAAAACTGTCTTCAAATTTTTGTCACAAAATGCATGGTTTGAAAGTCTGGACTCATGAAACCTTAAAATTTGTGGTGTGAAAAAGATATTCACCCGGCCAGTGCCCGACCAGAAAGCTTGTTGTACCAGGGCTAACCCGGGCTATTTCCACATGGGGTACAGGAACTTTGATGTTTTTTTGAAGGAATTTTTTTTCATATTAATAATTATTTTATTGATTCAAACTTCTTACACATAAATACTGAAATCAAATACTATTAGAATTTTTTTTATTTATTTCAATTGTATCGTAAATATGGCTGATAAGCCTGTCTGAAGTTAACCTTACTGAAATCTGGTTGACATGATATCTCTATTTTTAAGCTTCTGAAATAAAAAAATTCGTAATATTATTGAAGAGTAGAGTTGTAGTTATTGTCGCGACCGCAGAAATCAAAATAAAGAAAAATAATACAAAATGGTGAATTTGTAAATTTTGCAATTTTTTTTACCATAAATTGTTTAAAAAGGGTTAAATATTAATCAATAATAATTCTGGCGGTTCGGACGATAAACACACACGTACAGAATAAGCTGTACAAATTTCAGCATAGTCGGTCCAGGAGTTTTTTAAATCGTGTCAACCAGTTTGAAAATCGTTGTTTCGAGAAAAACTCGTTTAAGTTTTTTTGTCTTCTAAAATATATCCAAAAAATTATGATTTTTTCACATGTTCCTGAATTTCCCGACCAAAATGACCACTTCCACAGAATTTCTACATATATTTAATACAAGAATTCGTCATTTTTTAAAAATCGATTTTTTTAAAAAAAGTTCCTGTACTACAGAATTAATATAAATATAATATTTTTGTACAATATATAGATAATAAAAATATTGAATTTTAGTTTTAAACATACCAATTTACAAAATGTTAAATAACTTGAAGTTGCTCAAAGTCGTGAGCTTGGTTTTAGAAGTGAAACGATTCTTGTTGAAAATAACCGATTTCGGGTGCAAAACGCTAACGTAACTGAAAATTCTTCCAAAATCGTAAGCGTGCTCTCAAATCCATACCGATTTTCGATGGATACCAACAGCCTAACCTAAAATTATTAAAAAATGTTAAAGTACTTTAAAATTAAATGACTTTTTATTATAAATATCGATTTCTCGTAGGAAAATGAAACCAAAAATAATAAATTATTTTTATTTAAACTATCCGACTCCTGATGAAAACGCTTACATAATCTTTAATTGTTAAATAATAGTGAATCTTCTCTAAAGTCTATATCGATATTTCCTGTTGAAACCACTAGCCTAACCTACAATTAAACCCGCTTGAAAACATCAACATAACCAAACGTTGTTTAATACTTATGAACTTTTATGACCAAATGATTTTTGTCCAAAAGTGTCAGTTTCCTGTACAAAAAACGTTAACTAACCCCTAAAACGTTAACTGTTAAAAAATTTCATTCTTTGGAATTTAATAATTTTGTATTAAGAGTGACGGAATCAGAACCTAACCTCGAAATTAAATGACATTATACAGACCTGATTAAAAAAGAAGTAGGCATTATTTGTAGGAATTATTTGTAGTATTCTTTTCAAAATTCCAAATGAAACATACAAGCCAATTTTAAGTAATGAAAACATACTCAACATTTTAAGTATGAGTGAATATTTGTTGCTATTTTTTAGAATAATTTTCGGTGGAAAGGAATTGATGGTTCCATCATGACATTGAAATATTTCCTCGTTTCAGTGATTTCTCAGAATTATATCAAAAATTGGAATCCTTCATAATTTCGAATGGCCTGAATGCCACTTTGCCGAAAAATGACAATGAACTGATCAACACACAGCTGTCTGTTTGGTATCCCTTGACACGTGTTTTGGCACTTTCCATAACAGGCCGTAGAAATTGATTCGTAACGTTTCGATCTTTTGTCAAACTTGGATAGTGTCACACCCACCCTGTCTTGTAATGGGGTTTTCTATTAAAAGATCTTTCACATTAAAGCCGATAAGTGTCGTGCTACGATGATTTTCAGAATGTTTTCTAAGCATCTAATTTCAAAAAAGTTTTATACTTCGAGGCACATTTTGTATAAGAGAGGTGGAAACTCTTCTGAACTTGCTTATTCTTGCGTGAAAACTGCAGTTCACTCGGCAAATGTGCGATTTTATAGAAGTCTTAAATTTATCAAATAAACCGTTGCCTAATGTCGTAAAAGTACGCATTAAAAAGATAGTTTAAAAAGTATAATTAAGAATTTCTTTATTACTCAAATGTAAATAAAATGCATTTTTGTCAAAATTACTAAGCAATCGCCTATAAACTATGATATCAATTTGAGAGGGGAAGAGGGGCTTGTTAATAAATTTTTAGAACGTTTCAGACTTTTGCGAATGATGCCCTTACAAAGATACAGGTCAATTATATCGTACTAGGTTTGTAAATCACTTTCACATTTTAAACTTTAGATTCTATCCACATTCCTTGCTTTTTTTCTCCATTTTTCAGAAAATCTCCCCCTTTTATAATTTTTATCTTAAATACGAACTGAATTAACAGAACCCTGTAAGAAAATATAATTGCTTTTATAACTAAAAGTTCATTCATTTTGTTTAAAAAGTCTACTATTATATTTCTGGTTTTGTTGAAAATTCGTATTTTTTTGTAGAAACGTATTATTCTTACCTTATCTCTTTGGTTCAAACTTTAAATATTTTGTTTGAATTTCTAATCTTTTGATTGAATTGAACTATTTTTTTTTAATTGAAATATTTCTTGTTTGAAATATCATCAATTACACTTTTCGTTGAAAATTTATCTTCATGTTTTGAAAATTCAACTACCTATCTAAAAGTTTTGCAGCTTCGTTAAAACTCAATTTGATTTGGTAAAGATTTATTATTTTAGTTGAAAATTCATCTTTACAGTTGAAAAATCAACAAGTTGTGTTTATACTAATGATGTTACTATTTCATTTTTGTTTGAAAATTTATATTTTTTATTTAAAATTTATCTTTTCTTCTAGAAAATTTAACTATCTGGCTAAAAATTAACTTTTTTTGTCAATGATTTTTATTTTCCAGTAAAAAATTCAAATAATGCGTAGAAAATCGTTCTTTTTATTCAAGAATAGAACATTCTGGTTGAAAATTCATCTTCTTATTTCGAAATTCAACTATTTTGGTTGAAAATATATCATTCATCATTCATCATTCGACATGCTGGGTAAAAAATTAATCGTCTTACAAAATTAATTTTTTTTTGCTTGTGAAAGTTCAAGTATAGTGAAACGCTTTTATAGCACTGATTTTGGGGGCTGACGGTGGGTGAGAACTAACTCATTATAGCCCGCTCCGCTTTTGTTTGGTCACGCGTGAGTGCTCGCCTGAGTGGCAGCGACGTAAATTCTCGGAAGGGCTATAGAAAGGAGGGCTATTAAAGGATTTTACTGTTTTTGATTTTAAATTCATTAATTTTTATTAAAAAATACTTTCTGTTTGAAAGTTCATCCTTGTAAGTATAAAATGCAACTGTTTTCTTGAGTTGCCTTTTTTGTTCGAAAATTCAAAGGGTTTTAGAAAATTCGTACTTCTAGATTATAAATTCATCCTTTATGCCAGAAAAGTCACACTTTTTGTTTGCAAATTTATCCACTTCGTATAATCCATTTTTCTTAGTGTAGAAGATTGAAGCAAGAAAATCGACATTTCCTATCTAGCAAAACGATCGAACATTTTTGCTTATACTATTTGAGTTAGAAATCAAGGCACATTAAACGAGAAAACATGTCTTTGAAGAAAAAGTGTTTGATTTACTTGTAGAGTTTAATTTAATATCCCTCTAAGAAGCAAGCCAGAAAATTGACATTTCCTGACATCTAACTTCACGGAAGATTTTTTCATTGCACTTATATGATTGCAAATCAGTTTGAAATAAATTTAAGAAACATCTCCAATTAGGAAAAGTCTTCTTGGCAGTTTGGCAATTGTTTGAATGTAAACTGTCTATTTTTATGATGATTTTCTCTTGAATTATTGATCTGTAGGTTCAACATTAAAAAAAATCATAATTATACCTATTGACAAATAGCTATTTTTCGTACATTGGTGCAAAGTACTTTAAGTAAGCTTCAATAATTCTTAAAATAAATTGATATATCATTTGCTTTTTATCATCATATTAATTCGATTATTTTGCATAGAAATTAATTTGCATTAAACTTAGTAAGTCTTATGGTGAGTGATTTTCTATAACACGTGAAACTGATTTTTCTTAAATTACATGCTATAATATTCCGTAATAAAAACTCTGAGAAAAATTGAATTAAAATTTACTCTTCCTTGCGCACTCGTTGTCAACTATATAAAATAAAGTTTATTGGTTGTTTCCACGAGTTGGTAATCCAGGTAGTACCAAGCATATGGTTTGATATGGGCGCAGCATGGGCGGAGACATCATAATCGGAATCTCAATGAATAATAATTTTTTCATTTAATGGAATTTCTTATTCAATTTAATTTCATGGCGAAAATCTTCATCGTAAATTTTGCGGAAGATTTTGTTTTAATTGACCGTCTCAGATCGCACCTGATTTTTTTAGAAATTTTTTATGACGCAATAAATAAATCGACATTAATGAATTCAAATAAAAGTAATTGAATAACATAAAAACGTATACTATATACAGGCAGTAACGAAATTTAAATTACTCGACAAATCGATATACAAATATTTTTCTAATTATTAAAAAGTGGAGATAATATTGGTTGTATTTAAACAAACATTTATATGGAGCAGGGATTTTCATATAGGCCTGTCTTTTTTTTCTGAATTTTATTGCCTTTTTTATTTATTTTTATTTTTCTTCAACACATGGTGGTTTTTTTACAATTCTGTTATCGACTTTAAGGAAAACTATGTATTTGATTTTTGCAGATAATATTAGTTAACAAAGAGAAAAGCTTTTGCAATCTACGTACTTTATTTACCATTATAGGCCACTTAAAATAATCTTCATAATTCTTGTCTCATGCTAACCTTCATGTTAAAAGTGATTTTGATTAGGAATGATTTATTTAGAAAATATCGTGCATATATGAAGTGCTTCGTCCCCTGGTTAAAATTTAAGAGTTTGATTAATTTTCTTAGATATTCCATAGTTATATATAGCTTCCTCGATTTGTACGTACAACTGTTTTGTAACAGGTTACCTTCAACTATGCCTTTCTAGGCTTCCCTTTGCTAATTGTTCTTTTTTAATTATTAATTTATTACACTTTTAGCCTCGATCAAACTTAAAGTATCACGTAAGCTAATTTAAATTCTTCAAAAACACAACGATTTTTTTTAAATGTGGCAAAAATTCAAATATTTCACAAATATCCACTTCTAGAAAAACATAATAGAATTGACTTGGAAACATAACGGGTAATTGTTTCATAAAAATTAGACAACTGAAAATTATAAAGTAGTAACGAAAAAATAGAAAAATTCATATATTTTAAAATCTTGGTTTAAAAAAATGTATCCTCAAAAGTGTTCGAAAGCGTTTCAGAATTTTTAAAGAGAAAATTTAGCTTGAAAATTATTATTTTTGTACCCTCAAATAGGTTAATTTCGGATATGTGGAGTAAAATGAGACATGACTAAATTGATATTTTTTATTGCTTAACGTGGTTTAAACCAAAATGTGAAATCAGTTTTAACCTTATCTGGTTCGAGATTCTGGTTAAGAGTTAATTTAATTAAATTGATTATTACTTGCTTTAATTAAATTACTTTAAGTAATTTAAACGATAAATTTAAGAATTTTTGGTCTTATATTTTTTCTGTCCAAGCATTCCAAAAACCCAGTCTCCATTAATCGTCTGAAATTGTATCGGATGCATGCTTTTCGTCAATCAAAGTTTCAATCTATTCCGAGGCCATTGTATTGTTTGTATTGTTCATTGTTTGAAGCAAATGCTCAATTACCAGCATGATGCAAGTAGTGTATTTTGCGATTAAAAATCATGTTCAAAATAATTAGCCCAGTCGTCGTGAGATGGAGAGTCCAGTTCTCACGTCAGTCCACGACCCGTCCACACACCTGCTTCAGCATAGATTGTATACACGGTTGGCCATTTGAAATCCCCGTGGTGACGACAGGCAGTCTTCTACCTCCAGCATATTCTTTCCCCTCTAGTCTTTTACTTATTGAGGAAACCTATATTCATGAAGTAATTGATACTTAACTGGCGGGTTGAAAAAGGGGAATGTTGAAACTTTTAATAGCTTATAAAATTATGAATATTTCGGCAACAGTTTATATTTCACAATTCTTAGGATTTTGATTCGGCTGGCATTCCAAACTTTTTTTCCGTAATTTTTTCCAAATTTTCAGTTTGATTAACTTGCTGCTTCTTTTAGGCTTACAGAGAGCAGCTTTTTAAAAGATGAGTTGGCGTGTTTAAGAAATGGCGCTCTTACCTCAATCAGAGGGTTAGGTTAGTTTGTGCGGTCGTCCATTGAATTTCATCTAAAACGCTTTGCGGGCACATTTTGTTAATGTTTCATTTTGAAATATAGTGAAAAATAGTTTTTTAGGCTTGATTTAGTACTTTGCCGTTGACAAAATGTTGTTTATTTAATTTTAAATAGTATTCAAAAGTGCACGTGTGTAAAAAAATGGCTTTTCTTACACAGATTTAAACAGTTTTTAATAGCAAAAGTATATATTTAACTTGAACGTGGTGAGATAAGGCGACTTGAATTTTTGTATTTTATTACTCATTGATGCAATTTAAAAGAAAATAATGGGAAAAACTATTTTTGAATCGGACATAAAATTGTGTCATATTGTATAATTTTAATTTTCTTAACGACATTACGTAAAATAGTCTTACACTATGGCTGCAGTTGATTTGCGTCCTATGGTCAAAAATTTGAAACCGTCAATAACTATATGCACCGTAATTTCTTCTTACTAGTAGTGTAAACTTGTATGTCTTCTATGTAGGTTCTCACTTCCCGCTTTAAACTGCAACACGTTTTATCAAAATTTTGAAAATATTTGAAACATTAAAAAATATTTGAACAATTTAACAAAATGACGCATAGATTCCAAAAAGATTTCAAAAGATTGTTTTATTATATTTCTCAAAGGTTTAAAAAATTCAAAAAAAATTTCAAAGATTCCAAAATATTTCAAAGATTGGAAATGTTTCAGAAATATTTCGAAGCTTCTTTATAGATTTCAAGGATTTCACCATGATTTAGTTTTTGTATTTTAATTTCAGATTTCAAAAAATAAAGTATTTAAAAATATTCCAGATGATTTAAAAGATTTAATACATTTTAAAGTTATTCAAAACATTTTAACTCCCGAATTTCAACAATTAAATAATAGTTTAAGATGTTAAGTTTGTTTGTCTACTTGGTCATAATCAATATTATTATAATATTGATTAATTTGTAAGATTTTGAAAAAATGCTCTCTAGCTCCGCTGGGATATGAGCCCAGGTCCTTCAGATTGCCGATCTGATGCTCTAACAACTGAGCTACGGAGCTGCCAACTGCTTGTAAGGAGATTGTGAAAAAAATATTCTCGTCTCTACGTAGCTCAGTTGGTAGAGCATCAGACCGGCAATCTGAAGGATCTGGGCTCATATCCCAGCGGAGCTAGAGAGCATTTTTTTCACAATCTTAAAAATTGATCAATATTATGATAATATTGATAATGACCAAGTAGACAGAAAAAATTAAAATCTTAAACTATTAATCAATCTACTTAATTCGATAACCGGAGGACATTACGGCATTTTATTAAAATTTCACATTCAGTTATGCAAAATGAAATAGGGTAATATCTTATATGAAAATATCAATTATTGAAATAAATTTATTATAATTTAATTCGCCATTCAGTAAGAAATAATAAAACTAGATAATAAAGCTTACCTGAAAGTTATGTAAAATGAGATGTCGATTACCTACCAGTTATGTAAAATTATTCGAACTGTTAGTTACAGTTTCAATCGAAGAAAACAAAGCCTACCGCTCTGTATGTGAATTCTACATCCCAGTCATGTAAAATTTCGTGCGTCAGCGAAAAAAAATTCTTGCGAGAACCAAATTCTGCGGAAGGTCATCCCACTTACTACACACATCCTTACACAATTTATCCTAAACAATTACATTAAATTACAATACATTACATATGATATATTCGCACGCTTTTAATGACATTACCGCTTTTAAAAATCGAAAACGCTGTGACGGGTTTCAAACCACCTACTCTAAGTTAAACGCGTTCGATCGCTAACGACTAGACCTCATGGCTAACTTAACACTTAGAATATCGAAAAAAAATGTCGGCTAAAATGTTAAAGTGCGAGTACTTCAGGGCCGTCCAAAATATATCCGGTCCCCGTTCAACGAAATTTCTTATTTTAACATTTTATTATTAAACGGGCTTATAAATTTAGAGGAAGTAAATAAAAACATTGGATTATTTTGTTATTAAAAATTTTATAACCTTAAAACCCTAAATTTTTTAATTTTTGATATTTTAAATTTGTGAAAAATCGAACATTAAAAACTTACAAATTAAGTTTATGTGAAATCTATTAAATTAAATTAGGTTAGAATTTAATAAATAAAATCAAACATGTGAAACTAATCCATATATTTTAATATTTTCTGAAGTCCTACAATATTAACCTAATTTTGAAAATGTTAAAGTTTCTATGAAGGACTTGGTTTTCAACTTCAGCCCTGACAGTGTTGACGTCCCTAGCGATTCTCATTTTACCATACTGATGTGTAATTTCTCTCATAATAAAAGTGAAAATCTCAAAAAGATTCTGCAATTTATACTTTCTTTTAAGTGAATCGTTAATATCAGACGAAAATAAACTTTATATCATTCATTTGATAAAAATGTACATTACTTCGCGTTATTTTATTATAAACTAGTATGAAAATAATAGAATCCTTACATGAATTATTACATATCAGAATTTTCACTTTTAGATTTGAGATTTTACATAACTCTTTTATAATATTTATAGTTCTATTTTGTATTAAATCTTAAAATAATTGTAAACTTTATCTAAATGCAGTAATGTCCTTCATTTACCGAACTCATTGAATAAATTTTGATGAACACATTTTTTCCGTATATTATATTCTTAATAAAGGGATTTTGTAATTTTTTTTAAAAATATTTCCGCGAGCTCTTAGTGCGCACAGAAATGTTATTGGCGACTTGACGAAACTAACCAGAAAAGTGGTCAAACAAAATTGAGCTGCAAGTAAGAAGAAAATTTGAGAAAAAGTGCCTACAATTTTTATAGAGAAAAATATTTAGAATAGCGTAAACCGCGCAAAATCGTTGGGAGATTCCTCACCTTCGTCACTTTCGCGTTTTACAACGCGCGTAACAACGTGTTAAAATGATGTTTCCACGAACAATAAATTCCACCCAACCATTATAAATCGTGGCGTTCACCTCGTAACGTTGGGGGCTCGGGTTTTCTTCCTCGTCGACGTCAAATTAACCCGCCTAGAGTAGAGGTTTAAATATGGCGGCGGGCGTAATGAGGTGGCAGCCTGAGGGTGGATTTTAATCAAGAATCGAAGCGTAACGTCGATTCGCGAGCCCACTCGCGCTACCGCGTGCAACAAACCATCGGCCTTAATAAGGCCGCGTCTATTTGGGCCTGACTGCGCCAACGGGTGTGTGGCGGTCAATTATCAAGCGGTATATGAGCCACCATTAGATAACGAGCTGGCAGATGCACGGAAGACGAAAAAAAAGGGTGAAAGACTAGCAATACGCGAGGCGAAAGATTCTTTGTTTATGACCCTGAAGGTAAGGTGGTAAGGTTTGTAAGCTACTGAGTCTTACCACTTTAATGCGATCCTTAACCTCCTCGGGTAGTTCTTCCGCGAGCCGGGCCTCCGACATTAATGGCCGTAAAGACGGCACGCGGGTACCCTCGGCTATTTTTGGAGAGAAGTGTTGAAAATTACCTCTGTGAACTGCAGTTTCTTTAGATTTACATATCGCAGAGCTTGCATTCTGGTCCTTGGGAGCAATTTCTTACTGCGCCTGCCGGAGGACTTTTGCCTTATAAAGCGTTTCTGGCATATTCAGGAAAATAACACTTTTTGTTTCAAATAGCTTCTCAAGTCGATCATCAAAAGAACGCCGAAGAATGAGAATGTATCTGTTTTCATGTTATAGTTTCACACTTGAAGTATTCTATTCTGTGAAAAAAACTTATTTCGAGAACATAACAAATTAGGGACAATGAAATTTATCCCGCTTTTTTTCTGTGCTACACAGAGGGATAACAATATAAATAGTGGGCCCCCTTTGATAATGAGACGCCCGCTCTGATTTATGGCAAGGAAATAGTAAATGCAAATTAAAATATGAAAGTTAGGTTTTGCCTCAACTTTCTTAATATTTAAGGTTAATTTCATCACCAAAGAATAGCGAGCAATTACTCTATTTTTTTCTATTTATAATAAATTCAAAAAGGGTAAAGATAATGCTTTGCTTATCGAGACTTAAAAAATAAGAAATAAATTTTCATTTTTATTATTCTTTATAAAAAAATTAGTTAAACCAATAATTACCAGAATGAAATAAAATTATTGTTTTATCATCTGTTTCGCTTCGCTAGTTTGTATACAATATTTACAGAAGCGGACTGGAATTTGACATTAGTTTGAACATCTCAAAGTAATCTAAGAAATTCGGAAAAATGTCATGCGATTGACAAAATTTCTTAAGCTTTATAAGGATTATAAAGAATTTTATTGGATTTATAAGGTTTCTGGGTATTTTTAATGATTCCAAGGGAATTCACAAAAGAGGCAAAGTAATTTTATGGTATGCACTACCGGTCAAAAGTTTGGGTTCACTTTGAAAAATCGTTTTTTTTTTTATTTATCGCTTTAATTATACCAGAGCTAAACAAATGTCTCTTTAAAAGGTTGATTGTTTTCGAAATTCTGTTTCAAATAAGCCCAGGGTAAAGCCAATTTGTCTAGTTTAAAAGTTGATATTGCAAAAATAGTGTAAATTTAAATGTTTTCTTAGATTTTCAATAACTTTCGAAATAGTCATTATTTTTTCATGTTTTTGCGCTCATTTTGAATTTCTTTTAGTATCATAACAGCTAATGAGTATTGATCGTGAAAAATGTTTTTTCAAATTGCAAGAAGTTGAATTTGTAATAAAAAAGTTGGAAAAATTGAAATATTATTTTTAGAAACAAAAATATTTTTGTAAAATATATTAAACATATAATCATGAATTTTCTATGTAATCTCGTAAGCTTTTGTGATACAGTGAAAAAAAGCTTCAAAATGAGCTCAAAAACATTGAAAAACGTCGACTAATTCGGAAGTTATTGAAAATTTAAGAAAACATTGAAATTTACACTATTTTTGCAATATCTGCTTAAAAACTAGACAAATAGGCTTTATTCTGGGCTTATTTTAAACAGAATTTTGAAAACAATCAACCTTTTAGAAGACATTTTTTTAGCTCCGGTATAATTAAATCGATAAATACAACAACAAAAAAACGATTTTTCTAAGTCAACCCAAACTTTTGACTGATAGTGTATATATATAAATTTAAATATATATTATTTCTAAGTATTTTATCATATTTTTATAATTCTCAAAGAATTGCATAAGTATTAAGGGTTTTCTTACGATTTAAATGGTTTAAAAATGTTTGTTAGATAGACAGTAGAATCATTTCCAATTCACTTCACGATTATTTAAAAATAAATGCAGTGTTAAGTATAAGTTCGTTAAAAACAGAACTAATCATAGCTCTAGTTACTACTTGTATATAGTCATTTGTTTCATTTCCAATCACTGATTAAAGTAACTTGAAGTTTCTGTAAAGTTTTTTTTTTATATTATTCTATATTATTTCATTATTACTTTATAATCGCACAACCTGCGGCTTAAAAAGAACACTTTAAAAAAAAACTTTGAAAACTACATGCCTTTAAAATACAAATCTATAAAATTGAGTAATTTGAAATGAAATTAAAGATCTTTAGGTTTTGAAAATGTTCAATTTAAAATCATGCATGCTTTAAGTATTACAAAAAAAGCTGTAATTTTGTGATTTTCATGATTAAAAATTTGTAATTAAAAAGTTCTTCAATTTGAATGATTTAGAATTGAAAGCTTAATTTTTAATTTTATTTATTCATTTTTAAAAATTAATAGTTTTTAATTGGAGCTCTTAAAAATTATAGAACTTTGAATTTTTTATTTTTAAAGTTAAAGAATTTCTTATTTTGACAATTTTGAATTAAAAAGTGTGCTCGTTTTAAGTTTCACAATTGAAAAGGCTTTACTTTTAGAATTGACTTTCGCAATTTCTTCAATTTCTAAACCTTAGAAGTTAGAAATTGACTCTTGTTTTCCAAAATTATAAAAATTAAAGATTTTTAAATTGTAACTCTTTAAAAGAAAACTATTCAAAGAAAGATTCAAAACTACATCATTTAAATTATACAGAATAAAAGTTCGAAAATTAACGAAAATTAGTAAAACTTAGAATCAGTAAACCGATGTAGCTATTTTCATATTTATTTTAGATTATAATTATTAATGATATTTTATCGTAGTGGAAAGCAGTACGAATGGAATAACGGGAAAATGTAACTGAGTTCTAAAGCAAAATTTCTACAGTACTTTTTATGAGTAGCAATATAAAAAAGAGTTGTATCATGAACCTTTTTATGACTTACTTTCTAGTTTTGGAATAAAAAATTGACAAATGTCTTTTTGACATGGCAATGAAAATTTTGTCAGCTGACAGAATATTATTTTTTAAGGAATACAATTTCTTATACTATTGATTGACTAGCTTCTTAGGTTTCTCAAACTTTTTTTGGCCTTAGAACTGTAATGATTAATTATAGTTTTTATCACAGTAGTATTTTACTTTTTTAAAATAAAAGTATTGTTCAGCACGATGTGATTAAATTGTTAATAGGTTAGAGTTGCGCATCCAAGTAATGCTTTTTGTTGCTTTTAAGTTTCGATTACAAACAAGTAAGTTCGATGAAACAAACAAATTTGATATAAATAAGCATGTTCATGCTTTTTATAATCATAATCAAATAATATTATTGTTATTTATTTTTTCTATGATAGTTGATAGCAAAGACTGTCATCGTTGTATGTTAAATAGAACAGCATTTGGAATTGGTACCCTAGTGCCATTTCGGAGGCCTCAATTTATTAAAAATACATTATGGTTACGTTCCAGAAAAATAACTAGGGCTGTTGTACCCGGAAGCTGTTTTCCTTCCGAACCTCCTTCTGATCTCTCTTCATACGTCTGCTTACTTTAAGTCTGTATGACCGCAAGCTCGGGCGCCAATTACGGTGAAATTGAAAATCTCGTACAATGCGCTCGTAAATCGCGACAGAGATGCAGGGCCCGGAGCAGAAATTCAGTGCACCTGAAAACATTTAAAATTGCCACGAGGAGGCTGATGACATGCCGCGCCCAAGTTGGGTGCAATCATCACTTTCATCGTTATTAGTACTGTTATTCAGAACATAATTTCAAAGGGCATCAGTTTTTTCCATCAGAAGAAGTGTACCTCTGTTACTTTTGAAGAGAGAAACGCTTAGTAATTTTTTTATTTTGCAACATTAGACGAGCAGATTAGTTAGAATAATGTACCACATTATTTTTAAATGCAAGGAGAACAAAGTTGAATCAAAGAAGATTTACTTGATTCAAAGAAATTATCGTGCTAAATACACCCTATTTAACATTTTCTTAATATAAGGAAATTGTTTTATCTCAAATAAAACTACCAAATTATTATTGCAAAATAATATTTGCTTTAGTCAGTAAAATATAAACTAAGCGAAAAAACATTGTTATTGATTGAAAGAAGTAAGAGGTTTGTGTTTAAAGATTAGGGAGTTGATATAGTTAAATGTGACTTTGCAACAGGTAAAAATTTTCTGCAAACAAATTGAAGTCCATTGAATAAAGTAAATATTTTTCTTCATTAGAAAATGTGATTCTTTGGTTGAAAGGAACGTAGCTTCAATTTGACCACATGTTTCTTGGTAACATTGTGGTAAAATATTATTTAGAGTAAGCGTGTAATTAATTTGATAAAATAATAATTGATAAAAAAAACCAAGTTCTTGCTTTTTAAGAAAAGAGATAATTTTTCAGAAAAAAAGTTTATTTTTAACAATAAACGCAGCTTAAAACAAAATAAAAATATCCCATTGATGAAAATACCACCATGGTTTGAAAATTTGAATAGTGGAAATACAAATATTTAATTGTAGCGTTTGGTCATAAAGTTAATGTAATAATAATAATTATAAGTTAATATTATTTCAGTGGTAACAGTTTTGTACTTTCAATCTGTAAACATAAATTGCAAAATATTTCAAGACAGTGATTGCGGAAGCTGAGAACAAAGAAAGCACAGTAGTAACAGGTGGCATACCCAGGTTATCGCATTTTTATTATAACAATTATGAACCTTTTTCTCTAACTTATTTAAAAGAAATTTTATTTTTCTATACAAAAAATATTTTCTTGAATTGATTAATTGCAAGTTCCTCATTTAAACCACGATTTATTTCACATAAATAGATTAATTTTCGCTTTAAAAAATATTTTTAAATGCAAATAATTATTTAATCACAATAATCCTGTTAACCCTTATCATTGGATACATTTTTTGTTCCATTTGACGAATAATTATTTATTTGCAAAAAAATTTCTTTCATCTTAAAGAACATAAATAACTTCATCCACACGTGGATGCATTATTTAATTCAAATATTTATTTACTACTTTAAAGAACTGATTCAAGCAAAACAATGAAATATTTCTCAGGTTGTAAAAAACAAGTTCAAAGAAACTAGCCTATTATTATTATTATTTTTAAAAAACATTTCTGTGTTGAAATGTTGTCACAGGCTTATACTGCCCTATATATCGAAGGCATTTTTGGTTAGAGTTGGATTTTTATTTGATAATTTTGCACGGGGCTGTCCCGGTATATATCATCAGTCACGGACGCATTTTTATAATGCAATCAAGTGATCTGATGAGAGCAGTCTGCCCAGACATATTGGATAAAGCCTGGTTTTTACTTCATCATTGACGGACTGGGTTGCAGTCAAGTACACGATGGGGGTACCTACAGCTTAAGGTGGGTTCCGAACCACCAGAACCTCAGTAAAGTTACATTGAAAAATTTCTAGAGGTACCGGGTCAGGGATCGAACCTCCGTCCTCTGAGGTGAAGTCCGAGTGTCTAACCAACTGAGCCACTGAGGCTCATTATTATTATTATTATTATTATTATTATTATTATTATTATTATTATTATGTGTTTTTATTGAACTTTTACTCGGGTAAACCCGGTGATACATCATAGCCACGGACTAAGTCAAGTGACTGATGAGATTACAATGTTATAAGTTAATTCAAATAATTTAATACGATGGTTGAAACCTCCTGCGATGATGCTGTAGGTATACAATTACGAGCGGCCACGAGCGTTGGAGGTGACATTAGTAACCTCTGGATGTTTTCTTCGAGCTACCATCTGCCACTTCACGGGTTTTTAGTCGCTCGCTTCCTGATGATCAAGAAATTTTCTTACAATGCGACAGGTGTTTAATAAAACCGCCTTCTGAGCTGCTGCCAATACCCTACTGACTCCTAAATGTTCAAGATGTTCAGTGCTGGTGGCGTGCACATTACCTGTAGCCGAAATCACAATGGGATGAATGGATGCATGATTTACATTCCTCCATATGGTCTTTACTTTGTATAGGTTGACTGCAAATTTCGGTTAAGCGGACAAGCAATGTCGATGATGTAGACTCTTCCACCTTTTTTTTTCTCGCATCACGATGTCAGGTCGATTGGCCCGTATGTCATGATCCGTTTGGATAGTAACATCCTAATATAAGATCTAATCTTCGCTTTCTAAAACGGACAGTGGAATGTATCTATAGAAGGCCACCCATTTTTTAAGAGTCCTAGGTTTAGAGCAAGTTGTTGATGTATAATGCCCGCTACATCATTATGTCTGTGCGTACATTCTCTCTGAGCCATTACGCGACAGCCATCAATAATGTGCTCGATGGATTCGTTGGTATCTCCACATAATCGGCACCGGTTAACCACGTCTGAATGTAACACGTGTTTGCGATAATTCCTGGTACTGACAACCTTGTCCTGTATTGTAATGACGAATCGTTCCGTCTCTGGATACAGAACACCCTTTCTTAGCTAAATGTTAGATGCCTCACTATCCACTTCACTTTGATCTAACGTGTTGGGTTGCTCGCCATGGATGGCTTTCTGCCTCCATTGTATTTCTAATCCCTCTATGGTATCTGCCTTGATATTCAAGGCCCTATCTGAGAACAAATTTAAGGGCGTGTATTCAAGATCCGCTTGACAGATGGTTCTGTAAAGCGCAACATTTCGTTTGCTGTTAAAATAGTCTCGTAACTGTATAACTTGTGACTCACACAGTTTTTTGACATCTACAACGCCCCTACCCCCTAAATGTCGTGATAGAACTACCCTTTCAATCTGAGTCTCGTAGTAAAGGCAGTCATTAGGATTGTCTTAACTATCGTATGTTGAATACCCTTAGATTCAAGAATACCCAGATATTTATATGATTCGCCTACAGCCATTGCCTCGATGTCATTTTCGAACTCGTTCTCTAACTCTGCGGTCCCTAATTCCCCTCTGATTAAATGCACTGTTCTGCATTTATCTAGTCCGAACTCCATGTGCATATCATTGGAAAACTGCTTTGTGACATCGATCACTTGCTGCAGTTTCTGACCTGAACTAGCGTACAGCTTCAGGTCATCCATGTAAAGAAGATGGGTCACTTGATGACCATCCTCATTATCATGAATTCTGAACCCATGAGACATGATGTTTAGTGTTTTGCTCAATGGATTCAATGCTAAACAGAACTATAGTGCGCTGAAGGAGTCTCCTTGAAATATACCCGTCGTAAAGCGTATTGATCTAGTTATCCTTGGTTGTCCATGATCAAAATACTTGATTCTTGTATCCCAGAGCCTCATCGCATGGCTTAGAAAGTCAATAATGCGTGGGCAGATTTTGTAAAGTTTTAAGACTTCAAGCAAACAGTCATGCAGAACGGAAGGAAACGCTTGCTTGTAGTTAATGTATGCCATGTGTAAGTTCCTTTGATGCTTAAGAGCTTGAGTCATGGCAACAGCGTCTATAGTGACTAGATCTTTATAACCTCGTGAATTTTTACAACATCCTTTTTGTTCTTCTGTAAGAATGTCATTCTCTTCGCAATGAGAATATACCTTATCTGCAATGATAGCTGTAAGACATTTATAAATTTTTGGAAGACAGGCTATCGGTCGAAAGTCAGATGGATTTTGAGCTTCTGGTTTTTTTGGTATCTTATACGTAGTAACTTGAAGAATAAAACCTGGCATCAAATCTGGGTGTTCAATGATCTTCTGAAATTACCTTGCCAACGCAAGATGCACACTCATCAGGTACTTGTACCAGAAGTTGTGCACCATGTCCGGACCTGGAGCTTTCCAATTACTTGCCCTTTTCAAGACAACTGAAACAACCAAAGCTGTGATGTTTGTCAGATGAATTTCTGGGCTATTGCTTGCCCTTGCTTCCTCCAGTTTGAACCACGCAGTGTCTAAATTGCATTTGTTCATTTTTCCCCAAACACTCGACCAGTAGTTAGTCATGCCTTCCAATTGAGGGACTTCGGTGCCTTGGTGGTTATTTGGCTTTACTCTCAGTTCACGATAGAACCTTCTTTCATCTGTCTGAAAGTTTTGGTTTTGTTGCCTTCGTGCATTACTTTTCTTGTACCGACGCAGTTTGGCAGTAAGAACATCAAGTCTCTGTCGTTGAGAGTCTAAAATTTCATTCAATATTGCTGGTGTTACTGTTTCAATGTGCCGAGGGTGGATGATTTTCGTAACATGGTTCATCAGCTTTCTGGTTTTATTTCCTTTTTTATATTGAGTTAATCGACCCAATTTGCACCCTACTTTGCTGACATCCATATACAACCTGATCTTCCATGGTGGATCTCGATCCCTTGCTGGGACAAAAACTGCGTTTGCAGACCTAGTTTTCCGGCCCAACGTTCTAACGGTTGCCACAGCTGCACAGTATACAAGAGTTTGCACCTCTAACCCATTTTGTGCTACGTTCAAATACGTAGGTAAAACCTTGCTGTCGAGATGTGCTATTAGTGCACGCAGATGATTTGTGATGTTCATTTTAGGCAGAGAATGCCTCAGTGTTGGTTCTCATATCTGAACTCTAGTAAAGTATGACCAAAATTCTTTTCCAGGTGCTGTAGTTCTTCTGAGATTTCCCTATCCACAACATCGTTAGTAATGTCCGGATGTGGTTCTAATGGATCCGGTGCATGATGTTCATTATCCCCGGCACATATGCCTCCAGCATCAATCAAGTCTTCGTTATCCACATCTTCCAAGGCGAGCTCATCAATGGGAAGCTGCCGTTCCACTTCCATTTTGATAGCAGCTATTTCAACAGCCGAAAGCAGTCTGTTTACAGATATTGAGCGTTTTTGAACTGCCAGATTCTGCTCATTTATTTTTGTGGCTAGCTCTGGGTATTCAAGTAAGAAAAGTCTATGATGTTCTCTCCTCACACTTTGCCTACATTTCTCTGCAAAAAAATAAAGGCGCATAACATCTCTGTTCATAGGGTATGTCCATTTTCGTCGCTTTTTTGGTTGCTGAACCTCTGCTTCTGCCTGTGGTTGTATAAGGTCATCCACCTCTGGAGGATGTGGTGGTGTTGGATCATCAATTGGTTGAGGAAGAACATCAATTGATCCTGCTTGACCGTTTGTCGCGGCTTTCTCTAACTGATGTTCATTGCCGTCGTTTTTCCACGCCAAATCAACCTGTTGTTTGATCTCCATTGCTCGGTCTTCTGTAACATGTAGATTAGTCCTGATGTCTTTCACCTTAGTGATAAGATCTCTTAGTGCGATCTTTTGTATATTAGGCTACTTTGCAGAAAATTTTGTTCCTAAATTGTATCCTTTTTCCTTGTTTGTTTCATACTTCGCACTTTCATAATAGAGACGCACCAATTCCTCTTTCATTGTGGTATCCCAATTGATGCTCTCCCACGATATTTCTGTCGAGGTTGTTGGCTGCAAATAGCTAGTGCTAGCCAAAGCATCCTCAGCAGGCACAGTTGATGTTCCACTGCTTACCGTCTGTCGCAGATGTTCTTGTTGGCCAGCTGTTTGATTAGTGAGATCTACCTGACCATCTCGCAGCTCACTATCGCCACCATCCCGCATGCTGTGGCCTCCAGCGGTAGCTCCAGGGGCGCCCCGACGATCCTTGGGAAGCGACAAGCATTTGAAAATCTTTAATATATTCTCCATTTTTTATTGATGGGTTTTGGTGTTCTCCTTAGTCCCTCTCCTCTTCGTTATCAGCCTATTTGGCATGGGAAACCCTGTCAGTAGCAATGCTACCTCCAACATTGCCGTCAAAGTCATTTGAGGAGAGCTCAAGCCCAACCGCGACATCAACGCGGAACACCTTCGGTAGGGTATTATTATTATTACACCATTAATCCATTTCCCTTTCGGGGTAGGCGTGACTCACTCGGTCGGGGAAAGGAGTAATGTGAGGAAGTGATAGACAATTTTTAAATTGATTCAGAATTCTCGTGTTATTTATGTGAATAACACGTTCGTTCCGCAACACTGCTCCGACCCAGGTTGCTGATCAATCTCTCTGGCAATCACCTATTAGCTGCTGAGAAATCATTTCGTTGACTCAATAATTTTTACATTCATTGCAAAGAAATGTTTCTTTGCACTAAAGAAATTTCACCAAAGAAATGATTTTTTAAACTCAAAACATGACTTTATTGCCTATTGATAATATTTATTCAACTAAAGCGATAAAATCTGGAAATTTTGGAAGTGAAATTAATGACTCAAAGAACAAAACTATAATACATATCCAGACCAAGGATTTTTTATCATTCTAATTTATATTTATTATTTGGAAACATTCTACAAGAGTCTAATTAAATTTGCACCCACTAACGCACGCCTCAAAAGAAAAAAAAATAGTTTCATAATTTGTTAATTTGCTGATCCAACTTCTTAGTGCTTAATTCTGTACTGATTTATCTGGATATAGCTTTTTCATTTATGTAAAAAAATTAAAAATTCTATATTTGGGAGCGTTTCTTATCTCTCCTGTAAATTTATGATAATTTCGTTCGATTTTTATGGCAAGCTATTATACCCTTTTGTTTTAGATATTTTATTTGACAAAGATTCAGCTCCCAGAGATGCAAAAAAAAGTAAATTTTTCATATTTTTTCTTTACAAATTGTAAACTAAAAGTTTTAAAATATTTAAATAACAAAATTATATTTAATGCTTGAATTTTTTAAATACAAGTATTGTAATTTTAATTTACAATACCTGTATCGCAATTTTGTCTTACGCTGATTTTAGCCCGTTTAGCGGTTGACTGATTCTTTATTTACTATAGGTAAGATAGGAATTATCCCTTTGCTACTCTATAAGCACACGTTACTTAGAACTTGGCGGTTACTATTCGAATCGCCTTCGAATTTACATTTTTTTTAAACGTCCCGCATTATTGTAATGCATGTATGACTGTATTGCAATACTATCATTTAAAAACTACAATATTATATATTGGAATGTTACCTTTTGTCTCGAAAAAAATTTCAATACTTATAACGGGAAGTTCCACCAGAAATTTTTGAGTGAATACATATGATTCATTTGAAAAGCTGACAAGTTCATATAAACTTATTTGATAGAAAAAAATATAGAAATTTAACCTTCAACAATTATTGCATTTAAAAAAGTTTAATTCACAACACTGACGTGATTCACTTGTTGTTATTTCGCTTCGTAATTTTAAGATAAAGTACATGATTTTCTGGCTTACTCAGTAAGTTCGGAGATAGCGCTAATGGCACATGCTGAGTTACGCTTTTTCAGAGGCCGCTTAATCGGCCCTCTCGGCGTTTCGACCAAGTCTGTTGGACTTCGCCATTTAACATTTAACTGAACGGCGAAGGTCCTGCAACCACCTGCTGAGTATTACCCGCAAACTTACCCTCTAGCATCACACATTCTGTAATTTACAAAGTATATACACCCTCAAACCTTCTCTCTTAAAAAAAAATTTCAAATAATTAAAGGGGCCGTTGAAAAACTACGACACGCTATTTTGACCACATTTCCACCCATCCCCTTCTTTGTCACAGGTCATCAAAGAAAAGTTGAAAAATACTACATTTTAAACAAAATAGTTTAATTTAAAAAAATATATTATTTTCAGCCAATATGATTTATTTACATATAATTTAAACTTTGAACAAACAAGAAAAATTAATTAGATTCAAAACGGTTGAATTTAAATAAAAAGACTTGAACTTATATGTAAAACGGATGAATTCTTATCTAAACATTTAAATTTAATTAAAGAGACGAATTTTCAAACAGAACAGGATTTACTTCAACCATAAACCGTTGTATTTTAAACCTAACATTAGAATCTTTAAACGAAAAAGACGAATTCTTAGAGAAGACAGTATAACTTTCAATCAAGACTTTTTTAATCGAAATAGATGAATTTTTAGTTATAAAAGACAACATTTTCCACTGAATAGTTGAACTTTCAATTCAAAGCGACGAATTTTTTAGAAGACAGTTGTATTTTGTACAGAAAAGATGAATTTTCAACTAAGATGATTTTTCAATCAAATGTTTGAACTCTGAATAAAAAAAATATAATTACAGACAAACCAGTTTAATTTACAAAAAATGCGTTGAACTTAAAAAACAACAACGAATTTTTATCTAAATACACAAAAACGCCTGTATATTGGCGGTAGATTTAATTATTCCAAGAACTGCTGGCCCACGCAGTTACACAGCCGTATGTCAGTCCGTGGCAGCCGTGTGCTAGCGTGTGGCAGCGTCAACAATGGATCGCCACCAGCTTACAATGGATTGTTTACGTTTCCAATGGCTGATCTAATGGTAAGGCCATTGCAAGGCAACCCCCGAAACTTCCGTTAGATTGGTGTTCTTGTGTATTTGGATAAAATCCAAAACATGAATTTAAATAAAAAGTAACCTGAATTGTCAACAAAATAGATGAGTTTTCAACATAAAAAGACGAATTTTTCATTCAAAAAGACGAATATTCAACAAAAAATTTTTAATAAGGTAGAAGTTGAATATTTAATAAAAAATAGTCCAATTTAGTCAAAGAGAGTAACTTTTAATAAAATAGAGTGAAACTCTTCTATAGCGCCGATTTTGGGGCTGGCGGTGGGTGGCAAATAGCTAATTATAGCCCGCTTTGCTTTTGTTTGTTTACGCCTGAGTACTAAGGGCTATAGAAGGGAGGGCTATTGAAGGGATTCAGTGTAGTTGAAAATAGTTTGAGCTTTGAAGTCAAAAGTACGAGTTTTTCACCAGAAATGGAATAGTTACATAAATTTGCAATCGGGAGAATGTATATTAAAAAAAAACTCAAATAAAACTATGGTCAATACAGTTAATTTTTCAACAAAAGAGATGGATATGATCGAAAACCGGCTTATCTAAACCACATTTTACCTAAGTAGGAACAATTCAACATAAGTAACGCAAAAATGATTTATGAATGTTTTTGAAAAAATAACATTGAATACCAACATTTTTCAAATATTAGTTTTGTTTGATTTGTTTGTAACATTTCTTTACCCATAGGTTGAAATTAATTTTTTCATTCAATGAGCGGTTCACAAAAATAATTAGACGCAGAAAGTCTTCTTTACTAAGTAGACATCTCTCTAAATTACGCATGCTATTTACTACCACTCCGTAAATCGGTCTGGATTGCAAGCTCTCGATAATGCATACAGGATAGAATTATTTGCCTCATGAATTTAAACTCGCTCTGCCTGGTGCATTCCAGTCTTGCGCGCTGGTATATACTGCGAGTGAAATGTAGGAAAAATCAAATGAATTGATCGGCTTGCACCAAATTGATTAAAAACGCTTATACTACTTAACGTTAATCACCTTTGGACATGGGTGCTTTCGGTGTAAACGGAATTAAATTTTATGCACCTTCTGTCTCGAAATAATAAATGATCTTCCATTAACACTTCGTGTTTCACCTTAATCTCCTTTTTTAAAATTACCAGAGCAATTTGTTACATAAAAAACCAAACTTAAATCAATTAGCATGCGAAAAATGACTTACATTTATTATTACGTGTTCTTTAATCACGATATTCATTGAATCCTTTTGACAAAGGGTAAAACGTAGGAAGTTTTTACGCGTACCGAAATTTTGGTATTTTGGTAGAAATATGGGTGTGTTTACACAAAAGTCCAGCTAATTGGACTGAAATTTCTGTACACGTAGCCGCGACCTAAACAATTATTCAATGAAATCTCTTTTAGCATCAGGGTACCGTACAAAGGGAATACCATATTTTACCTAGTCGGGACAGGCGCCAACTTTGCAACCCTAGTCAGAATCACAAGTTTTATCAGGTGAAAACAACAAGAAAAATGCATTGCTTCAACTAAAATATTTACCTATTTTGGCAAGGCGAAATAATTTCAATAAAACTAGAAATAGCATTGCTGGCCCACAGCTAATTAAGTTCCAACTTTTACTAATCCGAAAGTGTAATATACATATATATTTCATGTTGCCCTGTATAAATTGTTCCGAATTTAGAAAGTTATCATCACAGTTTCTGAAAACATTTCTGTTCTTTAGACCTGAGTTACATTACCTTGAAATTTCGAATAAAAGAGCTTTTGTGTAAAATATTGACAAATGATGTAAACTATCTAAATTCAGATACAAATGCTCATAAACAACTAGAGTGGCCACCAGGTTTCATATACTTGAGTCAAAGTTATTCCCATAGTTCTTTCAATAACGAACCCTTGTCATATTGACTATTTAACTAGATTTAGTTTAACTAGAGTTAAAGGTTGGTTTTGAAGAATAAATTGTTTCGGTGTATGAATACATATTTTTTAGTAGAAGAAGTGTTCTGCAAACAATAGGAGATAAATTTGCTTTGTTTTTAAGACTATATAGGTTTTTCGGAAGAAATTGGAACCATTGAAACATTTGGCCCGTTGCGAAAATTTATCAGGATATAGTAGAAAGTGGAAAGGCGATTTAAAGTATTTTTGGAATTATAACCTTGTTTGCAGTTCAAGAACGATTTGGTAATTTGTAGTAAAATCTTTACAAACTCTCTTTAAAAATTGGTATCTCTCTTTACGATGACAGATATAGAGTCATCATCATTAAACAGAGTTGCCACGCCAATGAAACCAGGTTTCCTTTATTAGGTGTTACCAGGTGGTTATAGTTGACTTAACTCTATGCCTATAATTTTGTTAGTAAGGAATCCTTGTCATTCCAACTAGATCTAGTTTAACTAGAGGTACATGTTGGGTTTAAAGAAAAAAGTTTTCTTCATCACAGTAGGAAAACTTTAAGAAAGTATTCTTTCCACTTACATCGAGTCCTAGCATCATTAATTTCGAGCATCTGGCGAAATTATCAGTCTCTGAAGTTAATTAAAATTGTTGGTACAACAATCGTCAAACGATTTTGAGAACCGTGGATTGGCCAGGGCAAAGAAATGTTGGTTGGCCGCCGGTCGAGTGCGACTCTTGAAAGTTTCCCTCGATTGACCATGACACTAATTGAACGGAGAAGATAATGCGCGTCCGTCCAGACCCTTTTCCTGCGGGAGCCAATCAGAGCCGACCAGTGCAAAAACGCGGATTTATGGCCGGTAGGCGGTTCAGAAGAAGGCCTTGGTTAGACCCGCGCCACGGTAATTACTTCGCGGGTTCCTGCAGCATCGGGGACGATTTTTTGTCGGCGTGCTAAGTGTGTTCCTTAATTGAATTTAAGGTTATTTAATATGCTTTTAGCTGGCTATCACTACGGCTTACGTACTCGCGGAAACATCCTCCGTGTGTCCTCCCTACCTTGATTGTCCCTGATCAACATGTTTTTCCCCTTCCCTTTTTTTTCTTTTCTCCTCTACATTTTTGATCATCACGCCCTGTAGAAGAGAAAAATGATATTGATAGATATGAATATCGTCAGAATTTATTTTCTAGGATCTTTAGACTGTTTTTCGTGTTTGGCAATAAATACTTAAATTTTTTCTGTTCGTTCTCATCAGGCCCGTGGCACTCTGAAATGAAAGTGACAGAAATGTTGACAGCGTCTGTGGGCGCGCAGTGGGGAAAAATGGACAAAAATCTCTCTAACGCATATCTGTCAATCAATCTCAATAATTTCGTTTTAATTACTCAGGACCACCCACTGTAACTGTACACCTGCGCCCATAACCCCAGAACCCTTTAAGCCCAAAATGCCTGGACTCCAAATCCACTTAACTTAATTTCATAAATTTGAATCCTACAAAACTCAAAATTACGGACAAAAAAATCTACCCCGTACCAAGAACACACTAACTGACACAACTCAAACCCAACAACCCCAATACACAAAATGCAATCCCACAAGATACAAACTCCATTCCCCAAAATCTAAACCCGAAATCCCGAACCCCAAAACTTATAAGCCCCAAAACCCATAGATCCCAAAACCCATAAAGCCACATACCCCTGAATCCACATACACCCAAAACCTCTATCCCATAAATACCGAACTTGCACACCTATGAACTCACATATCCCAAACTCATAAACCCCAAACCCTTAACCCCAAACCCTAAACCCAAAATCCTGAACCCCAAAACCTTTAAACCCCAAAACTCATAAATCCTAGAACCCATGAACCCCAAAACCCATAAACCCAAAAACCCTAAAACCCAATGAGGTGGGTGGGTTAAGGAATTGCGATTCGTTGGTTTGAGGTTTGTGGGTTTGGTGTTCATTTGAATATGTAAGTTCATTTGGAATATGAAAGTTTGTTCGATTAGGGTTTCGAATTCAGGGATTGGGGTTTGTGAGTTAGTAGGTTTAGGGTTTAGAGGATGCGGGTTTAGGCTTTGGGGGCTTTGCATATGTGGGTTTGGAAGTGTAGGCTTTGATATTTGAGGGTGTAGGATGTGATAGTTTAAAGGTGTAGGGTTTGGTGTTTATGGGATAGGGTTTTGTGGATTTAGAGTTTTTGGGATTAGGGTTTGGGGTTCGGAGTTGATGATTTTGGGCTATGTGAGTTCATAGGAGTAGGTTTGATGCTTATGGGATAAGAGGTTTCGGTTATGTGGGTTTATCGGTTTTGGGAATTATGGGTTTTGAGGTTCTAGGTTTGGCCGTTCAGGATTTCGGGTTTAGGGTGTGGGGTTCAGGGTCTGGGGTTTAGGGTCTGAGGTGTGGAGTTTAGGTTTTGTGAGATTGCATTTTGTGGATTAGGGTGTTGGGTTTGGGTTGTGTCAGTAGTAGCCTTTTGGTTTGGGGTAGTTTTTATGTTCGTAAGTTTGAGTTTTGTGGAATTCAAATTTATTAATTTAGGTTTAGTGGGTTTGGTGTCCAGGCATTTTGGGTTTAAAGGGTTCTTGGGTTATGGACGTATGTGTACGGTCAGAGTGGGTGGTTCTTAGTAATTAAAAAAAAATATTGAAATCCATTGACAGATGTGCGTTAGAGAGATTTTTGTGCATTTTTCTTCACTGTGGGCGACACTAGCTGTACTTTTAGGCTGAAAGAAATTCAAATGCATGGAAATGGTGTGCAAAGATTTTGAAAGTCCAAAGTGGGTTTATGCCAGGAAGGTTATGTACAGATTAAATATTTAGCTTAAGGCAAATTAGAGAAAAAAGTTTGAGAGTAGGAAAAAAAGTTTTCTGTACATTTGTTGACCTAGAAAAAGCTTTTAACAAGGTAGGTAGAAGTTAACTTTGGGATGTCCTGAAAGAGTATGGAGTCAATGGATGGCTCCTATAAGCTATAAAAACAATATAGACGGGTAGCAAAGAATTGAATAAGTTGATAAGTTCGTATACCCTGGTACCATATTCACTAGGGACGGGAAGATAGATGAGGAGTTATATAGACGCATAAACAAAGGTAGAAAGGTTATTAGTAGAGCAGGGCCCCTTATCACAAGTAAAAATATATCAAATAAAGCTAAAATGGCAATACATAATTCTATATTTGCACCGACTGTACTATACGGTAGCGAGACATGGACTTGTCAAGAAAAAGATAAGAGTAAAATTAACGTAATTGACATGAGATTCATGCGCATAATAAGCGGGGAATCCCTAATGGACAAAGTGAGTAACGACATAATTCTCAAAGAATGTGGTGCAGAAGAGACGCTAGTAGACACATGGGAAAGGAATTGGTTAAAATAGTTCGGACATGTTGAGAGAATGCCAAATGAACGACTAACGAAACAAGTGTATCAAGGTAAAGTAAATGGCAGCGTGCCCAGAGGTAGACCGCGGAAAGAATGGTTAGAATGTGTGAATGAGATCCCAGTTAGAAGAGACATAAGAAGCCACAGAAACACGAGAGGCTGCATGAAAAAGTGCATTGACATAAAAGAAGCTAGAGAAGTATGCCAGGACAGAAAAATATGGCGATAAATAGTTAATCAAAAGTATGTCAGTAGAGAGAATGGCGCCTGAAACAAAAGACCTTGAATAATAATGGACCCAAGTGAGGAACCTTACATGACGACTTTGTGTGGATCTTCACTTGTGGTGATTGCTAAAGAGATTGATCAGCAACCTGGGTCG
The DNA here is from genome assembly GCF_010883055.1 of Belonocnema kinseyi. Taxonomy (NCBI): domain Eukaryota; kingdom Metazoa; phylum Arthropoda; class Insecta; order Hymenoptera; family Cynipidae; genus Belonocnema; species Belonocnema kinseyi. The sequence continues at coordinate 82,536,458 of NC_046662.1, read as the reverse complement.
GAGCAGTGTTTCGGAACGAACGTGTTATTTAAATGAATATCACGAGAATGCTGAATCAATCTAAACATTTTATATCCCTTCCTCACATTGCTCTCTTCCCCTTCGAGTAAGTCGTGCCTACCCCGAAAGGTAAATGGCTTAATGGTGTAAGAATATACTACCAAATGTTTTTCCGAGTTAATATATGCAAGAAATCTATTTGAACAATACAAATAAATAAAATTTGTATATTCCCCATGCATTTGAATAATTTTGGGTCTAACAGTACAGCCAGCGCCGCCACTAGGCCATGGTCAAATCTCACGTAACATTTATTCTACAGGCCTTTATAGGATAGCCATCCCCTTGGTTCTCATCCTACTCTCTGAATCTGAATAAGCAAAAAGTGTACCACTGATTCATATTTAAAGATAAATGTCTAAATATGAAGCAGTAACAATTCAATGATTGAAATAGTAGTTAGACATTTCACTGATTAATTAGTAATATCGGACTTATTCAGCAATCATTTCAGTAACACGAGATTAAATCATGTAAAACATAACCTATCAGTTTTAATATTATGGTTATAGTTGTTACTCTTTTAACTATCAATAAGAATTCCTCAATGAAATAAATTGTATCATTTTTGGGCTGTGAGTTTATTGAATTAACTGCGGGAAAATATACTCTAACTCATACACAAAGTACTTAATGGGTGTGTACATGACAGTTCAATCTTCAAAGTAAAGTAATATGTGAGGTTATTTGACATTTAAAAGCATTTAAACTTTTCACCTTTTTTAATATTTAATCATATTTACGGGTTTTAAGTTTTTACTATGATTATTTAATTGAATCTACTAAAATATTATGTTATCATGACTGCTAAATTGATATGGCGCAGTGCTGCGAACTCTCAAAAGTGTTTATCTCACTGAATGAATAAGTAACTTTTCACTAATTGTCAGCGGTCGATTTTCAGCGATTTCCATAAATGAAATTTCACTGAGAATCAGTGACATGTCACTGGTTCACATTTAAAGAATAATTACATTGTTGTAATAAGTTCAATGCAATGTACAAGTTTCTTTGAAAACTTTGCTAGTAATTTTGGTAGAATGTATTGCGGGGTCAATTTAAAATTCAATAATAGTGCTAGTAAACAAAAGTTCAGAAGTTCGATAGACTCAGTTCTGTTTCATATTGTAGCGGAAATCGTCATGTAAGATTGGGAAAGTTAATGTTTGGATAAAATTGTTGATTATTATCCACTTTGTGTACATACTAACTTATACAGTTATAGATATGACTTTGATGAAAGCATTTGAAGGCTATGGAATTGCAGATAGGAATAGAAAAAACGATCTGTTTGGGAAGAACAAGTAGTTTTTCTCCAATCATTGTATTCGAAACAAAATAAGATTCGTAAAAAACTGAATTGACGGTTGTCTTAATCTGTCATTTACAGTTTTTGAAGAAAAAAAACATTGCGCTGTGTGAACAACTGCTTTTGCTTATCAATTATTCGTTTGACTTCATTGAAAACCATGTTCAAAACAGAATTATCCATATTAAAATTAAAATAATAGGTCAGTTAGACAATATAGCCAGGACAATTAGGTTTACACACGATATATAGGTTTCTACATAAACAAGGTGTGATTTACAAATTTAAGTATGTAGATTGTGATGTAGTTTATATATGGCAAACACGTAGGGCACTTGTCAGATTAAGAAGAAATGAACATGAAAATAATTTTAATACAAGTCCTAGGTATAACTCAGTCCTCTAAAAACATAGAATAACATATAATAATGCTTTCAATGATTGATATCTTTTATGATAGAAGAAATTTAAAAAAATGGATGGAGATGTTATTGATGAAAAGAGACGGTTACACGGCTATTCATTGAAAAAGGATGTTTCGAGGTAAACAAAGATTAAAGTAGGGTTATCAATTGGATAAAAAGATTCTTTGTTCTTGATAACAAAGTCTTATATGCGCAAATAAATTTCCACAAAACAATGAAAAATCACACGAAATTACTTTTTATATTAATCTCTAAGTTTTTATGTTTTAGGTATTGTGTTGATTTTATTTATTCTAAGCTTTGATAGAAAATCAATCGGTAGTTTTTCTATAAATAATCCCTCATGCGAAAGTCTAAATTGGATTCGAAACATGTTGGTCCCTAGCAGTATAAAAAATACGTAAGATAAAATAAGGAAAGAGTGAGGGGTTGGTTTCGATTGACTCTTTCCTTCTTCTTCCTCTTTTGTTCTTTGTTATCTATTCCAAAAAAGGTCTTTAATGGTCTGCGAACGAGGTACTTGGAAATATAAGTTTGATTGTTGATTTTTTTCTGTTCTGATTTTAGGACATAAAATGGTTAATAATAAAATAGATTTCATTTTGATCATAAAATAATTTTCAAAAGAGGAACACTTATAAGTTATAAGTTACTGAATAGTTAAAAAAATTAAACCGACGATTAGTATTTGTCTGGTTATATACAATGACACATAAATGAGGATAAGATAGGCTATACATCCAAAAATCAGGAGGAGGAAAAGGCTACTAAGGTTGGCTACTAAAGTTAAACTACTTTATTATTAATTAAGTTTTTCTTAGAGATTTGTTATTTTAGTTGCAAGCTGATCTCTGATTGAAACTTTGCATTTTTCTACGCTTGAAAAGTTATTCTTTATACAACAAAAATGGAACTACACCAAAACCCTCCCATTCTATCTCCCTGGTCGCGGAATTCCTAGAATTGCTGGCTTACGCAGTTTCTGAAACTAGCTAGGCAAAAGACCGTTTAAAATTAATTTTCTTATGTTGAAAATTCAGCTATTTAGTTAAAAATGCGACTATTTTAGTGACAATGTATTATTTGGAACATTGATTTATTTTGTTAAAAAGTTATATTTTTTTAGTAAAAAATTTAACCGTTTTGTTGAACATGTGTTTTTTTGGATAGAAAGTTCAACTATTTGGTAGTAAATGCAACAACTTCTATTGGAAGATTATTCTTTTTTGTTTGAAGATTCTACCATATGTTTAAAGATTCATTTTCTAGGATTAAAAAGTCAGCTATTTGGTTCAAGATTTGATTAATTTATGAAAAATTAATCAAATTTTTAATAGTTTAACTTTATTCTACGAAATTGATCTTTTATTTAAAAATTTCATCTATTAGTTTGAAAATTCAACTGTTTTTGGTTGAAGCTTAATCTTTTTTATTGAAATTTTGACCATATGGTTGGTATTCGTCTTTGTAAGTTAGAAGCTTAACTATTTTGTTAAAAGTTTAATTGCAATGTGTGAAAATTTCTCTGTTGTGCTTTAAAGTTTAAATATTTGGTTGTAAATTCAACTGTTTGGTTAAAAATTAGAATAATTTTTTTCAGAATTCAACAATTTTGTTGATAATAATATGCATTTCGACTTACAATCATCAATACATAACTCGTTTGGATATCTACATTAATTTTTTTAAAAGAATTTATTTGCCTATTTGCATAAAAAATCACCCTATGGCCCCTGTTTTAAGAGCATGTTAGACCTTGATATCTGAAAACGTTAAAAAATTGTGATTCAGGGAAAATAAAACTATGGCCAGGAAAAAATAAAGGGAAATTAGACAATTCTTAACACTAGGCTTCTGTGGCCACTCTGCTTATATATTTTGGCTTCCAGTGTTTTGTATTTTGTTAAACTAAATTCATAAATATCATGAGAATTTTATAGTAGCTTTATCAAGGTAAATGGTTCCAGGTTTTGTCAGCTTTCGTTTGAAGAACTTACTAATAGTCTATTGTTTAGGAATTTGTCAAGAATCGTCACTAAAATAATTTAATAGTTCTTGTAGGAAAATGTCTACAAATTATCATTAAAATTATTATCTTAAGTGTATGTAATATAGCAATTATGTGTATAGTAATTTAGTTTTAGTTTTTAGGTACCGTTGTCATGTTATTTGTGGCACAAAATTCAATAAAGATTGTTATAGAATTTTGGCACAAGAGTTTGATATAGTGTATTGTTAGCTTTGGGTGATTGGTATTATGTGTCGATGAATATATCATAGAACATTGGTTGATTCATCGATGTCATGTGTTCCAGATATTGTTAAAAATTGTTTAGAAATATTGTTATACATGTAATATGTTAATAATTTGTTTAATAATTTTGTTTCAGGTTTTAACTTTCATTCTTATAAAGTGTTTTGAACTAGATTCAATAAAGACTCCTATAGAATGTTGGCTCAAGAGTTTGCTATAGTCTATTGTAATGTGTCTTAGATATTTTTAATTTTCGTTAAAAGGTATTTTTTACCTTCAGTTAAAAATTTGTAAGAATGTTTTTCTTTCTTCTTAGGGAATCTTTTATAGTATATTGTTGATGTATTTGTTGAAAATGGTTACTAATACAATTTTATCAGCTCCTGTAGGAAAATTCCAGGAGCGTTAATTCACCCCCTTCTATTTTAGGATAGAAATAACTACCTGCATTATTGAAATGAGGGAACCAGCTCAAATAAAACCCCCTAAGTCCTAAGAGATATTTTACAGAAGCTCTTGAATGGTAGAGGTCCTGTTAAACTGGTATACGGCATCTTCAATTTTAATTTCGAACTAAAGTGGCACAGTGCATTACAATGAAGGCACACGAGGCTCCTGAAATTCGAGAAGTCAGGGGCTTAAATACAGGACCTTGTCTCGACTCGATTCTGCGTCTGAAACATTTCACTGCCTGACCCACGGGAGTCCGAATAATAAGGAGCGCATCTTGTTATAGCTCGCTAGGGGGGCCCAACTACTCCATGCTCGTTACCCGCTTCGCAGTAATAATTGCTATCACACCTCTAATAATACACGGATATCAAGCATAAATGTGAGTGGCAGTTGGATGTGTGCTTTAATTGTATTCTGAATATTGCCGGTCATCCACCTTGAAGAATACTGCCTTGATTTTACTGTACTCTTCAAACTTTAAAAATATAGTTCCCGAGAAAGGGTAGAATGAATAGAAGAGAATTAGGACAGTCAATAAAAAGGACTTTTGATGCCTCTGAGCCTCAATCAACAAGAATTTTATTTTTACGACTTTACTTAAATCTTTTCTTCAGAATAAGTTTTTTAATGGTCAGAATATGTTTAACAAATGTCATTACTTTAGTTAAAAGCTAAAAAGTTTATAGAAGCTATTAATTTAAATTATTCTGCAACGGTTTTGCAACAGTCTTTTTTATTGATAAGAATGCTTTACTTGGGTTAAAATGCCTCTACCTACTAGTTGATTAACAAATGTTGATCAAACAAAAATGGTTAAATCAGCCAATGGTTATTCGGATAGAATTAATCAAAACAGTAAAAAAAATGAAAACAAATAATCGGTTAGGGGCCATCCATTAATTACTTATCATATTAATTCGTTACTTACTGCCTGACATACACGAATTACTAAATAAAACAATCACAAGTTTATACAATAAAAATGAAGAAAAATGAAAAAAATTAAAACAGCATGGTTTATGTAGCAAAGGAACTACGCACTGCTCGAAAATGAAAACGGACAAAAACGTAGCTTTTTACCATTTTTTCAATTACTAGCACGTACTTTCAAATATTTAATATTGGTTATGTATTTTTTCTAGAGTTTTTGACAAGCTAAACATAGCTTACAATAATATTTTCAACAACAATTAAAAAATCCAAACCCACCACAAAAGGTTTTAAATGTTTTTACTTCCTGTTAAATCTGTCGGCAAATCTAGAAAAAATAGATGAAAAAAGGTTTAATGATTTTGTGGGTCGAACTAATTTTAACAATTACGAAAGAGCTTTTTGGTGTGGATAATTTAATTAAAAAATCTAAAATAATTATTAAAAAGACTTTACAAAAATTAAAAAATTTCTTCAAATCTTATTTTGCAATTCTTGTGAATAAAGTCTTTGAAATTTGCTTAAAATATTATAAAATCTCGGAAAATCCCTTAAAGTTACATAAAGTCTGGGATATTTTTTAAAATCCTTTCACATATCTGAAGTCCTATGAAATTGTTTGAAATCCTGGGATATTTATTAAAACACTTCCTTGCAAGTCTTTATAATACCCCATAAAATCATACAAATCCTCGGAAATCTCAAAAAGCCGTTAAAATCAATCGAAATTCCTTGGCATTATTTTTAATATTTTAAAATTAAATTTTTTTCAAAACTATTAATATTTTGTTCAATTTCTTGAAATATATTAAAATCCTGCGGATTTATAAACAAAATTAAGTCTTTGAAAATTCTTGATTTATCTAAAAATATTGTGAAATCATTCGAATTTTTGGAAATTGTTTGACATTTTTTAAATCCTTTAAAATCCTCTGAAATCCTCTGAAATTTTGTAAAGACTCATAAAAATTCATTCCAGTTTTTTTCAATACCCTGGAATCTTAAAAATTCTCTTAAAATTTTTCATATATCTTCAAATTGTTGTAATCTATTGAAATCTCTTGGAATCTTTTAAAATATCCTCAAATCTTTTTAATTCGTAAAAATTCTTTAAATTGAGAGAATAAAATCCCTTGGAATATTTAAGAATCTCTTCAAATCTTAAAAATCTTTCGAAATGCCTCAATTCTTGTGAATAAATTCTATAAAATTTCATTGAAATTATTCAAAATCATTTAAATTCCCGTGAAATTACTTACAAGCTAATAATATTTCATGAAATGTAAAATATTCTTTTGTGGTTTAAAACTTGATAAAATCTTTTCAAATCCTAAGAAATTCCTTCAAAAACGTATAAAATATTTGCAAATCCTATGAAATCTCTTGGAATCTTCAGATCTTTTTTTATCTTTACAAATTCAACATTTTTGTTAGAATATTAGTTTGTTGGGATAGAAAATTCATCTCTTATGGTAGAAAAGTCGTATTTATGGTTAAAAATGCACCTTTTTTTGTTTGAAAATAAACTTTTTCTAAAAATGCAAGTGCCTTCTGAAAAACTTATCCTTTTTGGTTAAAAATGTATCTATTTGGTGAAAAATTTATCTCTTTTGATTAAAAGTTTACCTATTTGCTTACAAAGCATTTGGTTGATTTTTTTCCATATTTAACTATTTAGTTTGAAATTAATCTTTATTGTTAAAAATGATCTGGATGTTTTGTCGAAACTTTTCCTTTTTAGGTTAATAATTAAACTGTATTTCTAAAAAATCAACTTTTTGGTTTGAAAATTGAACTATTTAATTGACAATGTGACTAGTTTTTGTTGACTTGTAACCTTCATTGTTTGACAATTCGTCTATTTGATTGAAAATTCGTCTTTGTAAGATACAAATTCAACTATCTGGTTAGAAATTGAAATATTTTCTTAAAAGGTAAACTTTTTTGGTCAGAAATTTAACTCTATTGATAAACATTGATCTTTTTGAATAGAACATTTCTACCGTTGGATTAAAAATTCATACTTTTATGTTAGAAAAGTCATGGCCTTAGTTTAATATTACTTTTTATGTTTAAAATTGAACAGTTTTCTGAAAAAATCTCGCTTTTGGTTTGAAAATTCAACTATTTGGTTAAAAATTCAATTACTTTGCTGACAATACATTTCTTTTTATTGAAAGTTTCACTGCTTGGGTGTAAATGAAACTGTTTAGTTTAAAGTACATTTCTTTAACATTCAACTATTTGGTTAAAAATTCATCTTTTTTGTAGGAAAATGATATTTTCTGTAGCGAATTGATCTTTTTAGGTTGATAATTCCAATGTCTTCTAAATATAAAACATCTTCTTTTTTTAAACTAGAAAATTCAATATTCTGGTTAAAAATACAACTGGTTTTGTTTGAAGTTAAATCCTTTTTGTTTAAAAATATGACCATTTGGTTGAAAATTAATTTATTTGGTTAGAAATGCAATTATTTTATTCAAGAGTTAACTATTTTCTAAACCATTTGACTTTTTTGCCTCGAAAACTCTTCTTTTTTGTTAAAAATTCGGCCTTAGGTTGAAAACTAATCTCTTTTGGTTGAAAATTCGACTATTTTGTTTAAAATACAATATATTTTGACTTGAAATCTCACGAAATTTAAGAACTTTTTATCACACCGCCATCATAAGTTGGCTTTTAGGTACTGTGAACGATAAATAAAATAGCACTTTTCTGCAAAGACCTTACAATTTTTACTTATGATACTTTAGGCATTTAGCTGCTTTGAAAGAATTTTGAGATTTATAGTCTGTACTTACACTACCGGTCAAAAGTTTGGGTTCACTTGGAAAAATCGTTTTTTTTGTATTTATCGCTTTAATTATACCGGAGCTAAAAAAATTTCTCTTTAAAAGTTTGATTGTTTTCGAAATTCTGTTTAAAATAAGCCCAGGGTAAGGCCAATTTGTCTAGGTGTTAAATAGATATTGCAAAAATAGTGTATATTTCAATGTTATCTCAAATTTTCAATAACTTCCGAAATAGTCAACGTTCTTCAATGTTCTTGTGCTCATTTTGAAGCTTTTTTACCGCATCACAATAACTTACGAGTATGAATCTTAAAAAATTTCTTTTTGAATTGCAAAAACTTGAAGTGCAATAAAAAAGTTGGATAAATTTAAATATTATTTTTCGTAACCAAAATTTTTTTGGTACAATATATGAAATATATAATCATGAATTTTCTGTGTAATTTCCTCAAAATATACATTTATTTAACTTTTATTCTGATTTGCTTACCTATAAGATGTTTTCAAATTTATCCAACTTTTTTATTACAATTTCAAGTTCTTGCAATTCGAAAAGAAATTTTTTACGATTCATACTCATAAGCTGTTGTGATACGTTGAAAAGAAGCTTCAAAATGAGCCCAAGAACACTGAAAAACGTTGACTATTTCGGAAGTTATTGAAAGTTTAAGAAAAAATTTTAATTTACACTATTTTTGCAACATTTACTTAAAAACTAGACAAATAGGCTTTACCCTGGGCTTATTTCAGACACAATTTCGAAAACAATCAACCTTTTAAAGGGACATTTTTTTAGCTTCGGTATAATTAAAAGTATAATTAAAATAATTAATTAAAAGTATAATTAAGGTATTATTATATTAAGGTATAATTAAAAGTGAAAAAGTGGCAATATCTATTTTGTCTAATTAAAGATTGTGAAATTGATACTTTATCATTGCGAATGTTTTATTATGAGATAAAATTTTTTCTGAAGGCCTCAGAAATAAATCTATTGACATTATCTGTTCATTAAATAAGTTTTTCATTATCAAACGATTACATTTAAAGTTTTGGACGTGAACGTTCTTAAAGATTTAATTTGAAAAGTTTAATATTCACAATAGTTCAATTTTCCCTTAATTAATGTGAAGTTTAGTTTCAATCACTTCAAATAAAAATAGTTTGAACTTTTTAAATTTCATTATCCTGGAAGAATATGTGTGATTCGAGAATAATCAGGTAAAAGACCTGGAATTTTTTTCCAGTTTTTTTCCAACAAGTTTCTCTGTAGCTTTTTGATCCTAATTATTATTTCCCTAACTTTGAGTTAAGATTTCATCATAGTTGCTATTCTTATCAAACATTTTCTATCGGAATTCTTCTCCAGCCAATCAAAATAAATTTCTCCCAGCTATTGACGATACGTTTCCTTTATGTTTCTGCAATATTTTTGCGTAGTTATCGCCTACGTAACAATCACATAGCATTCGAACACGTTCGCTTTCTGCACAGGAAATTGTATGGCGGTAACTTTACGATTTACAATCAAAGATCACGACCCGCGTCCATTGTAACACCTGAATGGAATGCTGACTATACCATTTTTACTTGTTAGAAATGCCAACAACACTTTTTCTAGACTTTAATCAACGATTAGAAATAAAATATCCTGCGTACTTTGCGTAGTTTTTTTTCATAGTTTTGTACACGATAGGAACTCGGAATATCTCTTTTTATTAAACATTGTTTTTTTTATCATTTTAATTTTTATTGGTTTTTTTATACCTCTGTGAATCATTTAACATTATTGAAAAAATATTGAATTTCCTATTAAACTACTGTTTTTGTTTTATATTAAATGTGAAGATAAATGTTTAATCTTTCCCCTATTTCCCCCCTTTTTTGTGCAAAAATAGCCCCATTTCCCCTACATTGAGCTCTTCTAATTTATTGCACGCTTAATCTCCGATTCTTGTCATAAACATGCATATATATTGCTGGTTTAATAAAATTCGAAACCATTCTTCGCTTAGGCAAAATCTGAGAGCTAGGATTGATGAGGCAACGAAAGAAAGGGAAGTAGGAAGGAGAGGTCTCGTTGAAATGCATCGCATAACCCTTGACGAGAAAATTATAAGGGAATAGTCATTGGCAGGATTTTAAATCGTCTCTTTCCGACAGGAAACCAAAGTTATCTCCTCATCCATATGGAACTCTGAGTACCTCTTACAAATGACTATACACGTTCTACTGACGTATATTATTGCCATTGCATACCCACTACAATAACAGACATTGTCACCCTCGACAATTCTTCATTTCTTCTCACCCTGCAATTATTCTCTCTTGCTCTGTTTCCTGCACGAATCTTGAAAATCTCTTCACCATTTTGTTTTCTACTTGCAGATTTAGTGAGCCCGTGTAGAAACATTCAGTGGGCCCGCATAGGAGACCCCGTATTTCACCCCTATACTACACTACCTAAACAAATTCTGCGACCACTTATGAATATCGGATTAGAAACAGGCTTGTTTTAGAAAGTAATTAACTCTGTCTACTTTCTATTTTCGACCAATTTTTCTATTCTCAAATTCCACTATTTGTATGCTTTAGCGAAGCAAATAGGTAAAATTAAAATTTATCTGAATTAAGGTCTGAAATCTCCTTTTTAAAAGGAGACCAAAAACATAAAAAATATTTTCTGATTCTCGAATTGTGACCAAAAAAATGTCGAAGCTTGCACAAGAAGAAAAAGGTTAAAAGAATTAATTTAAATACGTTTCATACAAAATTTTTTAATAATCGAACCTACCCCGTTGACGTGATATTTTAGTGTATTCTCAAACTGGTGATATGATTTCAAAATTTTTGAGACGCGCAAATTTCGCCTCGGCGTGGAACCAGTTGGGCTTTTCGAAAGTAGATCGTCTTGTCGGTCCTCTATATGTTCTCTAATTTAAAAAGTCTAAACTGGATAATTTTCACCTGGAATGGAATAAATTGTTAAAATAGTTTTATAATGAAACTTACTTTTAAAACATGGGTAGAATTCCAGTACCTTGGATTTCATCTGCAACTAGTGACGTTTAAAAGATGTCTGAATTATGGAAAATGCTATTTTAGAAAGGTTTGAAGCTCGACTAAATTCAGACAAGACAGCTGTATAATTTTAAAACTTTTCAAAAATGTAATTGCATAACTGTTGTTCAAGAAATATGATATGTGCATGAATGATTGCTCATTTGTATGCGAGAGCTGAGAAAAGGGGAACGTGTGAAGTATAGAGAAAGTCAGCTCAAAAAGCCGGACGTTGTTCTTCTGCACGACCATTTTTCATCCCTCTTTATCAAGATTTCTCTTGCCTTGGCATCTAGGAGGGTTTAAACTAGTAAAAATCTACGAGAATGTTTCGATAACTAGATCAAATCCTAAGGTTTGAACCAGTGCTGTACGCTTCAATCAATTAGTTATTAAGCAAGTACCAAAACAATCACAAGTGGTTAAATAAGCCAATGTTTAATTGAAGCATTTTAAATGAAACAGATTAAATAAATAAATCATTCATTTCAATCATTTCTACACTTCATCTGATTAATTCTTTAAGAGACCATTCATAAGTAACGTAACAGCTTTTCTTCAGGAGGGTAAGATGTTACGATCTGTTAAATATTCTTAATAATTTAAACTAAAATGTGGTATAACTAAAATCGTAACAAATGTCAATAAATATAATTATATGTGTAACTATATTTGCTTTTCTTACGCGATTATTAACTGTACAGATATTTTTTACCATTGAGGATATTTTATGCAGGATGTAGGATGTTTTATGTTATATAAACTATCGGTTACTCCATGGTTTTTATAGATTTCAAAAAATGCCCAGTCTTTTCACGGCACACTGGCCACTCTGTTTAAGAAAACATCATGCCCTGAAAGAATTTTATTTGGAAAATCAATAATAAGCTTTCTTCTCTAATCATATTACTAAAGTACGCAACGTTTATAAAAAACAAATTAAATTTTTAAACATTACTTTTCGCTAAACACTCTGTTCTAGGATTAAAAAAAAATTACAGTTATTTGAAGTCAGTCATCTCTGAAAAAAAGTTTTATTCCAATACCCTTGTCGTTTTGTACAAAAAGAAACGTGGGTGGCTGAAACACAGTCTTTTGATAAGGAAATTGAAATTAAACTTTCTTGTGTTGTTGCACATCGATGGAAAGTAATTCATAAAAGAAAATTTGAGAATCGGATGTTCAGAGGAAAGTTAGAATTTGTTTTCGAATTCTTTTATGTACATTTCAAAGTTCGTGGGTGGATAAAACGCAGACTTCTGATAAGGATAATGGGAGGATACATTTATTATTGTTTCGTTGGACATCGACGTCCAATGAACAAAAAAAAAAGAAAATTTAAAACCAGACGTTCAGAGGAAAGTTATACAGTTTTTAAAAATTTTTCTACGTACATTTTAGAGCATGTGGGTGGATAAAACGCAATCTTTCGACAAGGATATTGGGATGAAATTTATTCTTGTTTTGTAGAACAGCAATTGCAAGTAATGAGTGAAAGAAAATTTAAGAACCAGACGTTTAGAGGAAAGTTCGCATTTTTTTCGAACAACAAATATAACTTATCATGTCCTTAAAATAATACATAAAACGTTATTATAACTTATTTCGGTCTCAAGTCATTAATTAAAAGCACCTATATGCCTAAAACGATTAATTCTAATTTTAATTAATCAAATTGATTATCCTAACTATTAATTAAATGAGATTAATGAATTAATATGTGTTTTTAATTAATGATTATATACTGTAGGTTGGTTTCCCTTTATTATATTACTGTTGCAAGAAGTTAATAACAAAAAATCGATTCAATTAATTTAAAAAATCTTATATTTTAGTTCATAAACGTGTCTTGATTCAGTGACATCTCCAAGCTTATTTTGCGCTGAATCGAACAAATCATGATATGTTTTGTACCTATCGATGCACGTGGGACGTTCAAGATTGGTTGGAACGGAAACTACCTGGCTGCCTCTCCTAATGAATGAATCCCGACATTTTTTTACCCGTCGACTCCTATTCGATACCAGAATTTCTAATTTACACCTTGTCTTCAGTCCAGTCGTGTTGAACAATTTTCGAGGTGGAACGAAGGTGTCCACCATGACGGATGCAGTGGGACATGGCCCATGGAATGTTGTAGGATGGTGTCCCTGAGAAATGTTCGCGGGGAAGCACCTGCCTTGTACAAACAATTTTTCATCGTAAACTATTCATCCTTTCTCCCTCTGGTATCCCTTTTTCTCTTCGTCTCTCCTGCACTCGTCTAGACGGCTCGTCTGGTGCACGATTCTACATTCAAGAGTACAAGAGTTGTTATTAATTACAGTTGCGCTTGGTTTGCAGTTACTAGAACCGTAAATTAAATCTGTTGCAACGATAATCTATCGATGGCTCTGCACGTTCTTGCCAATATCTTTGCAATTCTTCTGAATGAATTACGTAAGGCAAAGGTTCTTTTATAGGGGGTTGGAGAATTGATTGGGAGATCGAATAGACCCGAGTCTGTCATCGATGACTACACCAAGAATGGATATACGAGAAAAGTTTCAAGGTTCGATTTCTCAGCTGAGTTATTGTTCAAATGGATGATTTAATCTAAGTATGAGATGTAGAATTTATTTTTTATAAACAAGCTCTGATATATTGCTTTGAGATCGTGTAAAAGAGTATGCATTAAGGTTGATTGATTCTCATTAAAGGTATGAAGAAACACAGTAAACAGAAAAATTGTGGATGAGGCTTTATATTTGTCGGGTGACCTTTTTCATATTATGAAAGTTATGCAGTTTTTTCAGCTAAAAAGTTTTTCACTACTAAATAACAGTAATGATGAAGTTAGTTTTAGTAATATTTTATTTTTAGTAATAAAAAGCATTTAATATCATACATATGATTAAAAGGAACAAATGTTCTGTTTTAATAAACGCAACCTTCACTTAATTTTAATAAATGGAAAATATCTACCTTATTAATCGGAACAAATAATTTTTTAATACGGTTTGTTTGATTTAAATAAACGAGTTGCTTGAAACAAATATATTTCAGTTTAAACAAATATTTGTTTCATACAAACAAAAAATATAATGCCCAAATCGAAGGTACGACAGAACCTTAGAAAAAACGCTAGGAGTGTTAAGCAGGCCTTTTCACCATGAAGACTATAATGGACGTTATCGTTACAGTCTCAAAGAGTAACTTTTCCCTAATTACTCTTGTCAAAAAAGTAATTAGCGTCACTTGGTTAGTTATGTTTGTATTTTAGAAGTAGTGTCATCAATTGCACGTTAATTTTTTATTTTGAGAGGAAAGATAATGTTTGAGACAAAATAAAGATTTTTTGAATCACGAATTTTTTAAATAACATGAAAGTTTAAGCTTAAATAAAATTTTAGTGAACAAGAACATACACAATTTTAAAGATTTATTTTTTTAGTTTGCGGGATAGCTTTTATGAGACATTTTCAAGTTTAGAAATATATTTTTAATCTTTTAAATGCCTCTAAGGTTCCCAACTATTTTTTTTAATTTGACTCAAACTTTTCCTAAAATTTTTTAAAATGTTCCAAAATTAGAAAAGTTGCCTTAAAATATTCCAAGTTTTTTTTGACATTTTTAGAAATATTTAAAAATTTTTATTGAAAAAAGGATGTTTTAGAAACCAAATAATTACATTTTTATCCAAGAAAGATGCAATTTCTACTAAAACAGATGAATTGTTAAATCAAAAAGACAACAAGAAAAGTTCAATTTTCATTTAAAAAAAATACATCTTGTGCCTTTTCAATACAAAAATATGAATTTAAAATAAAAACTAAATTTTCTAAGAAATACTTGAATTTGCAACCATAAAGGATGACTTTTTAAACAGAATTGTTGAATTTTTGACTAAATAGTTGAATTCTTACCCTAGGAAGATAGTTAAACAGTTGAATTTTTCAATTAAAAAAACAAATTAAAAAAAAATTTGAACTTTAATTCAAAAACGATTTCAATGTTCTTTTCTACAACAAAATAAGAGTCTTAAGTAAAAAGTAAATTTTCTTCGAAATATCTAACTTTTCAACAAAACAGTTTAATTTTCAAACAAAAAGGATGACTTTTAAAACATTGTTGAATTTTCAACTAAATAGTTAGATTTTTATCCAAGGAATATGCAATTTCTAATAAAACAGATGAATTTCTAATTCAAAAATATCAATTTAAAAAGAAAACATTCAAATTTTTATCAAAAAAAAGATATTAGGTGACTTTTCAACACCAATATATGTATTTCAAACAAAATGTGAATTTTGGATGAAATAATAGAATTTTTACAATAAAGGATGGTAGGTAATTTTCATTTAAAAAAATTTGTAGTCGATTTTCTAAACAAAAATATAAATTGAAAGCAAAAAGTAAATTTTCTATGAAATAGGAGTTGAATTTTCAACAAAAAAGAATGACTTTTTAACAGAATTATTTAATTTTTAACCAAATAGCTGCATATATATCCAAGAAAGATGCAATTTCTACTAAAACAGATGGATTTTTAAATCTAAAAGACAAACAAAAAAATTGTTCAATTTCCATGATGAAATATTTGAATTTTTAATCATAAAGGATGATTTTTTAACAAAATTGTTGAATTCTTACCTAAATAGTTGCATTCTTATTCAAGAAGGATAACATTTCTACTGAAAGAGACGAATATTAAATCAAAATGCAAATTTTCCAAAAAATAGATGAATGCTTATCGAAAAAGATATGCATTGAATTTTTAACGCCAAAATATAAATATTAAGGCGAAAGTAAATTTTCTGCGAAATATGTGTCAGTATTTAAATAAAAATGATGCGTTTTTAAGAGAATTTTTGAATTTTTAACCGAATAGTTGAATTTGTATCCAAGAAAGATAAAATTTGTAATAAAATAGATGTAGTTTTAAAATGAAAAAAAAACACATTTTCGCAGAAGAAAACAGTTTACTTTTCAATCAAAAAAGATTTCAGTTAACTTTTCTCCGCCACAATATGAATTTTAAACACAGAGTAATATTTCTACGAAAATATTAAAATTTTCGAACCCACAAAGATGAATTTTTAACAAAACTGACCAGAGGTTTCTCTGGCACGTCAAGTTAAGTTATATTTGTTTCATTTGCAAATTTCAGAAAATTGCGTACACGAATAAAGGAATCTCCCTACTCCTAACGTAACATTTCGTAACAAAATTCTCTCCCACCCTTGAGCTAAGTACGCTCCCTAGCATAGATCTCAGATTTGAGTACATTATAAGTTTTTAAAAATAAGTTTCTGATTATTGCAATAATGAATCACTACTGGACGATCAAGTTTCAAATCGAGGTGTTTACATGAGTCGCAATCTTGAAACTTATTAGAGAGTGTAGTTCGCTACATGTAAGGCTTTCATGCCTAATGAAGTCATAAAATATTCTTCTTAAAGGATGTGCTGCAACGACCGTAATTCCAGCTTTAACCTGTGACAACAGCGAGGCTTTTTTCCAACCATATGAGTCCATAGATTGATAATCCTTTCCGAGCATTCATGATCAGGCAGGAACGATATTGCGACCCCGAAGGTGTAACTTGATTTCATTGGCTCGTTTTTCCGGCTCTGCGGGGTTCCATTGTAATGTGACGTATGTGTACAAAACATAGTTATTGACACGTAGATTCGGCATTCCTTGGCCATTGTTAGTACTTTGCTATAGCTTATGCATTAGCACGTTCGAAGGAGATCAATTTCGAAGGATTGGGATAATTGTGATATGTGATGATTTTAGTATCCGGGAAGAGGGCGATTATAAAAATATCGTCTTAGTCACGTTTTTTAATCATTTGTCTTCAATTGTGTTTAGAATCTGCAGCCATTTAAGCGAGTTTCCTCTCGTCAGTAAAAACTTGGATATAAAAACAAGATTAAGATCAGTTTTTTTTAATCCAGGAATATTTAAAATCCGGGAATATTCTCCACCCTCCGACACTTCTTCGTTACGATCGTAGTTTTGTCTCCCCCCTCAAAAAAGATTACTTTTCTACAATAAAAGATACATTTTCAAATTAAACGTACGAAATTTAAATAAAACAGTTGAATTTTCAACCCGAAAAGTTGCATTAATCAAAATAGTTCAATTTTCAGCCTAAAAAGATGCAATTTCGAATTTTTAACAAAATATTTGAATTCTTTAGCAGATATATGAATTTTAAATCAAAAAAGATGAATGTTTAAACAATTAGTTTAATCTTCTATCGTAAGTTAGCTTTTTTTACATCAAAAATTAATTCGTGTAATTTTCAGTTTGAGAAACATTTTCAACTGAAAAGAAATAAGTTTTGTAACTAAAAAATAAAATTTTCCACAAACAACATCAATTTTCAAGAAACTTGATGAATCTTGAAGGGAAAAAGAAAAAATATATACAAAACACTTGACTTTTTTAAGCAAAAGCATACGTTTTTAAATAAAAGTTTATTTTCTACCTAATAGTTACATTTTCATAAATATAGTTTAATTCTCAAACAAATAATTGAATTCCCAATGTAAAATGTGACTTTTCGATACAAAAACTAACGTAATTATTTCAATTTTCAGCCAAATGTTGTAATTTACTACGAAAAATATGCATTTTAATTAAAATGTTCATTTTTAACTAAATTTGTTTAATTTTGTACCAAATTATTGAATTTTAAAGCAAAAAGAAATAATAATTTCAACAAAATAATTCAACCCTTAACCCAATCATTAAAAGTATTAATTGGGAACCAAACCGTTGCATTTTTATCTAAAAACGACGGATTTTTCAACCAAGAAGATCAATTTTCCACAAAAAAGACGGACTTTCCAAGGAAAATGTGAATTTTCAACCGAGCAGTTGAATTTGCAACTAGAAAATAAGAATTCAAAATTAAAATATGAATATAAAAATGGATTAGTTACATTTTTAATTGAAAACAAAATTTCTGAACCAAAAAGACTCATTTTCTACAAAGTAGTTACATTTTCAACCAAATATGTGAATTTTTAACAAAAGAGTTCAACATTAACCCAAAAGGTGATTTTATTAATCAAGAAGATTAATTTGATAAAAATTGAAAAGTTAACTTTTCAAACAAAGAGATGAATTATTAACCTAAAAAATGAGTATTTTACAAATTAATTTAACTTTCAAAAATTTTTAACTATACGGTATAAATAAATAATTAAGAAATACTTATTATATAAAATAAAATTCGAAGGTTTAATACGAAGAAATCCGCTTTTTTTAGGATTCTCAAGCTGAAATAGAACGGGATAATTTAACATTGTCGATCATGTAGTTTTTTGTTTTTATGAAAAAAATTACTTTTAATACAAAACAGAAATATCCAATAACTATTTATTTTGTAAAAATGTTTGAATACCTAAATTTAATCTGAAATTAAATTCTGAGATCCAAGAGAAGGTAATAAACATTATCAGTTTGTTTATAACCGTTTATAAATAATATTTATGTAAGATTGTTGAGAATTTTTTAAATAGAATTGTACAAATTTTTAGCAAATAATTGAGGCAGTTAAAAAGAGATTCTTCACTTCTAGGAGTTTCGAAGATATCCAGGCATATTTGATTAATTTCCGAAAATTATTTCAAATTTTAAAATATTCCAATTTAAAAAGTTCTAAAATTTATATTTTTTCTCTAAATTAATTTTTTTAAAGTAAAAAATCATTTAACATTTTCCAGACCTGTTAAGAGAATTTTTGTAATGTCTTGAAACCTTTTAAAATTCTTAAGTCTTCAAAAATCAACATTTCGTTTGATTTTTTAAAAATTAATTCAAGTTAAACATTTGTTTTCAAATCTTTTCAAAACCTGTAAATATTTTTTCAGTTTACTTAATTTTTTATATTTTCAAATCTTGCAAAATTGGACAACATTGCAATTTTAGAAAAAATGTATTCTCTTGAAACCTTTCAAAATAGTAACAAAAAATACTTCTCCTAACACACGCACGAAAAGTTCGACTTTCAAGGCATGTATTGCGTGCGGAAAGTGATCAATTCCGAAACCGTGGTAAAAAGCAGTTATAAAAAGACTTTTTCTAGCTGCTGCGCTTGCGCTCTTTGAGTAAGATTACTGCCTCTTGCTGTTGCGCTTGCGCATTTCGAGTCAGAATTACTTTCCAGGACTGTCAGAAGCATAACTTCATTTCATTATGATTTGATGCTTGAGAGACTTATTGTGAGTAGTGAACAGTTATTGGACATACTCGAAGTGATAAATTACAATAAATGACTTATAAATAACCGATAAATCACCGAAAATTTTCGAAATTTTCCGATAAATTACAGAAAATTTCCGGAAATGTTGCAAACTTAGAGATATCTGAAATTGTCGGTAATTTGCAAATTTTTCATAAATTTCTCAACATTTTTGAAATTAGCCAATTTTTCGTAAATTTTAAGAAAATTTTGAATTTCTTCCAAAAAGCTTCGGATACACTAAATTTCTATCAATTTTCGGTAATTTACAAATTAACCAAAAATTTCCGGAATTTTTGTAATTTTACCATAAATTAACAAAAATTACCATCATTTTTCAAAATTTGGTTTTTATTCTTTCTCAAATCGAAAATTTCTCGCATTTGTTAGAAAAAATATCGTGTGCTACAGGAGCTAAAAGTAGGCAGTTGAAACTTTTTGTGAAGTTTACAGTATTTGCCATCGGCTTATCTTGTGGTCGTTTCCGGCTCGTCTTCGGCTACAACTCCCCTTCGACTCGTCTCTGGCTTGTACAGCAAACTTCACGCTCGTGTGGAACTGCCTACTTTCCGCACTTGTAGCATAATATACTATTCTCGCATCATTATATAAAATTATTTTCATGATGACTATCAAATGACTCTCATTCAGTATGACAAAATTTATTTGATCTTATATATGAGAATCTGGATACTGTCTCTCTTCTCGTCTTTTCGTTGAAGACATTTGCTTCTGAGTAGAGAATTACACAATATCGATCGTCCTCATTTCGGCCCGATCGATTGCATCACTACTCTCTAAAAATTGCTTCAACAATTGAAATTCTGTTGCCTTTTTCAATTGTTTTGCAAGCACCATCTATAAATTAGGCGTCGATGTTTTATTAAAGGTGTATGTAGGGATTTACAGCTTTGAATATGAAGAGTTGAATGTAGTTTTGAGAAAGAGAGACGTTAGAAAGAAAGTAACATCGATAAATGGCCAGTGGGTCCAGGACGAGTGCTCTGATTCCCATGACGCACCCGTTCGATCGATCGCTTAATTACGCGGCCTTAATCACTGCGCTGGCAGGACCGACAATTTTCTAATCTGAAATTCGCATTGCACGTATTAGCGCCCCTTTCTCCCCTCCCTCTGAGCCTCACCTCCTGAGGCTAAAAAGGTTTTGGAACCGAAACGAAGGTAGCCTGTAATTTCGTAGGATACTCCTCTTCCTCCCGTGAGGCCGAATTTACGGGAGAGAGCCTGCAGCGCCGCATTGGATGGACCAGACGCGTATATTGGGGAAGAAAAAGGCGCATACATGCATCGCTCTTAATTAAATGCCGCGCAATTACCCAGTGGACGAAACGAAAGTAACGCCCCTTATAAAAGATTCGGAGGCAAAAGAGGAGAGTAAGGTGAGATCAATGCTGAAATCGTTTCATAAAGACGCAACTCAAATTTGTACTTTTAGGAGGAGAGGGTAAGAGTGGGGTGAAGGGGGGTCAGCAAATATTTATCTCTCACGTGTTGAATGCAAGTGACCAAATATTAAACCAATCAGTGTCACTTTTGATATTTAAATTGGGGGACGAGTAGTATGTAATTCAGAAGAGGAAAGGTGAAATCTTGTCACTGCCTAGTGCATTCAATTACTTCTGTATTACGAACGTGGGCGATAATCTAAGGAAAAAGAAGTGATACGAATAAAAGGTCTAAAATAAATAAATTTGTACTAAAATAATTTTTCTTTGGAATTAATTCATTCTAATTTTCTATGATTCTAATTTGTATCATTTCAAGTAGAAATGTTCTAATCGAAAAGTATTGAATTTAAAATGCTCAAGCTAAAATATTTCGAAATTACTCCTCATTCTACAGATTCTCAATTCAAAGTGATCAATGAGGAAAGAAATCTCGTAATTTGATGGATTGTTTCGTTATTCGAACTTGTAATCGGGTGTGATCCGAAATAATTCAAGTAATTCCGAGTAATCCACTAGTGAGCAGGAGTAATTCACTGGTATCAAATGTAATCCACTTTTAATCCCAAGTAATCCACTCACAATCGGGAGGAATTCAGTTAAATCCACTTATTGTCCAGATAATTCCGATTAATAAAGAATAACCCAAGTAATCCAGTTCCAACTTAGAGTAATAAACTTGTAATCTAAAGTAATCTACCTTTAATTTAAATTATTCGAAGTAATAAAGGTAATCCAAGTAATCGATCCACTGGTTATCTACACTAGTCCATACGTAATCCAGAATAATCCAGTGGTAATCTACATAATTCTTAGAAGTGTGGTAATAAAAGTAATTACCTTGTAACATATTTTTCTATTTCTGGTATTTTTCTGTTAAAAAGGCATGTATTTGATTGAATAATCTTCTTTTTCGAGAGAAAATTAATCCTTTTCGGTAAAAAAATTTATAATTTTTGTTGAGACTTTAACTATTTGGTAAAAATTTGGCTTTTAAAATATTTTTTAACCAAAACCTTAATTATTTCATTTCTAGTTGAAAATTTATGTTTTTTAGCTGAAAATTTAACTACATGGTTGACAGCTGAACTTCAAAATTCCTAGTTTTAGTGTACCGCAGTCCGGGACAGGAACCCTTATAGCTTTGGTTAGGGGACTTAGGTTACCTCCGCCCCCTGCACTTTTTTTTCAAGAAGGGGTAGTGAAGGAAAATGAGTGGAGGGCAAGTAGGGAAATAGTATAGGTCGGTTATCCGTTCGTCCATCGTACCTGTTTCAAGAAGGTGGAGTGAGAGGAAATAATGGGAGGGGAAGTAGGGGAAGAAAGTATTAATAAGAGGTGGGAAGTGAGGGGAAATGGGGAGGGGAATTGAGGGAAAGAGATGTAAGGTCAGTGATTCGTTATGAGTGGAGCAGAAGTAAGGCAAATAAGGGGGAATAAGGGGAGGAAGTAAGGAGGAATGAGGAAAATGCGTGAAAAGGGAGTGATGGAAATAATAGGATACAAAGGGACGAAAAGTAGGTGAAAATGAGGATGGCGAAGTAGTGAAAACAACAGAAAATGATCGAGGGGACAGAAGAGGTGAGGGAAAATGATAGTAATAGGGAAAGTCAGGAAAGGGGGAGTAGACAAGGAAGAAGTTGGATAAGAGAGAGGAAGCAAGTTTTGACGAGTAGGAAGGATAAGTAGGGTTAGTAGAGGAATGTAGCAGAGTGAAAGTACCAGAGGAGGCTTGAGCCAGTTAACTGACATCTTAAAAAGCTACGAAACTCTTTTTTGTAAAAGAATTGCGCCTACTTTGACTAATGTCTTGCTAGAAAATCAATATTTTTAGTTAAAAATTCAATTATGTGGTGAAAAATCAATTTACATTGCAGAAAATTTAAAAACATTGTGAACATAGTTTTTTTGGAAAATGTGTGTGGGGTGCGGAAGTATGTGAAATGAGGGAAAATTAGGAAAGAGGTCGTAGGTGAAAAATTAAGAGTGAGAAAATGAGTAAAATAAGGGAAAGTATGGGGAAGTAAGAGAGAGTAAGAGGAAAGCAATAAAGAATAAAGAAATTAGATAAAGTAAGACGTAGTAGGTGAAATCTAAAGGATGGGGAAGTGAGTAAAATATGGGAAAGTAAGGGGAAGTGAGCAGAGGAGGAAGTAGATGAGAAAAAAGTTTATATGGGAGGGGAAACGTGGGCTGAATTGTGGGGAGGGGAAGTAGTTGCGGATAGAGTAAGTACTTTTAGTTAAACATTTTATTATTTGGTTGAAAAGTTAATCAGTTTATTAAAAAATCAACAATTTTGTCAACAAGCATCCTTTTTGATCCAACATGCAAATATTTTATGGAAAATTAATCTTTTCTAATTAACCTGAACTGTTTTTGATTTTAAATTAAAACATGTTTTGTTTAAAATATCAAACATTTCACGTTTTGTCATGAATTCATCTCTTATACTTAAAAAAAATAATAATGTGTTTCATGAAAGATTCGGGGGCAAAAGAGGAGAGTATGGTGAGATGGATAGTATGCTTTTCGCTCCCGAGTTTCACAGGTAGGCACCGGCTGAGGGGAGCGAACTTCCCCTTCCACTGCACGGACTACGGATCTATCCTCTTCTACTACGCCCTCTCAAGCAATATCAGTGCACACCTGTCAGTGCACATCTTACAGAGAGCAGCAAAACATTGTTGATACGTGGGAGTTTTTTTATTTTTCTACAAACAGTAAACAAGTGGAACATAATGTCCATTAAAAAAGACGTGCAGTGTGAAAAGTTGAGTGAAAAATGTAATACAATAATCAAATATTCTGAAATTTCTAAATTTCTCTGTTATAAAAGTTACGAAATTTTCAGTCTCAGGGTTTTAAATAGAACTAATGAGAAACAAATTAATGCACTACAGTGTATCTCTAAAGGTATGGATGGCGGAGAGAAGGGTGGGGGAGAGAAGAGCTGGACATTGGTGGACTTACTGACGTAGTTCGTGCAGTGGAAGGGGACGTTCGCTCCCCTCCGCCGGTGGCTGCCTGTGAAGGTCGGGAGCGAAAAGTCAATCTCTCGGTGAGATCAGTGGTGAAATCGTTTCATAAAAATGCAACTCGACTTTTCTACTTTGAGTTATGGAATAAGGAGGGAGGTTTCAGGAAATATTCATTCGTCGCGTATTAAATTCAAGTGACCAAACATTATACCAATCAGTGTCACGGTTTATATATAAATTGGGGGACGAGGTGTATGCGATTCACAAGACGAAAGGCTAAATCTTGGCACTACCTGTTGCATTCAATAACTTCTCTGTTAAGCACGTAGGCGATAACCTAAAGAAAGAAGGTGATACAAATAGACTGTCAAAAATGTTATAGCAAAGTTTTAGACCGCTTAAACTATATTTTATTTTCATTTAAGCTTAAGGGGGTGGCCAAGTTCCAATGATCTTTTTTTCAACAACGGTTTTTGTTATTTATTTTTATTTAACATTTGAAACTTTTTAGTATCTCGTAAGGCATGTTATTAACTAACGGAAAAAAATTTATTTTTAATTTTTCATCAATATCCGGCCAATTTCTGGGCGATCTGATGACGCTATGTTGAAAAACGGTCGCCATGATTTTTCAACTTTGCGTCATCTGAAACACAAATCCAAAATTTTTCATTAAGAGCACATAAATGATTATAGCATGAACCTAAATTATGAAAAATATTAATTAATAAACAAATTGTGAAAGTTTTTGTGATTTTTCGTTTTTCTCTCACTTTCTTTAAACATTAACTAGATCAAATTGTTGATAAACATTAATGAAGAATTAAGACCGAGGTTCATGCGATAGCCAAGTCTTTTCTGAATATTTTCAATAAAATTTGAATGAAATCGGCCCAGTAGATCGGCTGAAATCATGGCGAAGACTCCAAAAAAACGCGTTTCGAGATAAACGCGTTCGAAGTTTGAAGTACGAAAAATTGTACGTTCCGACCGCTCGAGGCCTTTAGAAGTAATTCATTTTTCGGCCACTTCGGCTACGCTCTCAGGTCATAAAGGATTTCTACCTTATTTCTAAGGATAAATAGGGACTGAAAAAGAAAACGAAAACGATATTTTGAAAATTTCAAACCTTGCTACCCCCTTAATTAATGGGAGTATGAAAATATTAAAATGAGAGATCAAGAAATGCATTTGTGATATAGATATATAATTTTTAAACACTGCTAAAGGTCGCCTAACTGATCATGGGACTATGCTAAAACAAAAATTTCAAAAATATTATAAGAATATATTCAGAACAGATAAAAATATTTTAAAATATTAAAAAAATTACTATTTTAGCTATTTCTTTGATTTTTACTTTAGCGTTTCAAAACATCCTGTCATTTTATAGTGTGATGAATGAATATGGAGCATTGTCGAACATTTTATTCAAAATGTATTGCAAAAATGGTGATCATTATTACAGTTATTTGAAAGGACGTCAATGAATCGAGTTATAACTTATTAAAATCTTCGTTAATGTAAAATTAATAATTTTATTTTGGATTATGAATGGTTTGAAAAATTATATTCGGATTTTAATATAAAATATCAACGCAGCATAATAAAAAGAAAAGCCTGTTGGACTCTTTCAAGTGATTCAATTGCTTATTTTGAATTTGTTGTCTTCTAAAATATTAAAATTTCAATGAATTTTAAATATAAGAAATTTACTAAGATAATTTAAGAAAAAACTATTATTCAAAGAAGAAGTGGATAATGGCTGCGATTTCAAGTGTTCAAATTTTTAGAAATTACCCTTATACAGCTGAAATAAAAATATTGGAAACCTGAAAAAATTGCTTTCGGCACAGCGGCTTCACTCATCACGAATCTGTGGAGGCCATCAGTTTTAGGAACATCGCAAAGCGAGGGTCATTATGTCGGGAGTCCAGTGAACTAGCATTTGAAACTCGTGAAATCACATAGGTAATTAAAAAATATAATTTTTGATTTTTTATTATTATTTTGTTTAAATTTATTTTAATTAAATTATTGAAATGATTGAAACTGTCTTATATTTTGAGTATTTAAATTTCAAAATATTCGATTGGTGATTTTCGCAACCAACAAAAAAATTCAATTATAACTAAGGCTTTCAGATAAAATTGTGCAATCTGGAAGGATTTATTCACACTTAAAATTGCTTACTCTGAAATGCTATTATTTTCAAAATGGCAAATCCCTGAAGTTTCCATATTATAAATTTCCAAAAATATTACTAAGAATTAAATTTAAAATAAAAAAGATATTTTAAAAAAGAGTTTTAAACAAGCAGAAAAGTAGGAAAATTTTCCATGCAATCTTAACACGCACAAAGTGAATTCTTTTGAAATTCGATTCAATGAAAAATACCGAAAAATGTCATGATAGTTGAAATATAAAGTTTGCAACATCTTTTAATTAGAAATATGTCTTTTACATTCATGAACAAATTGTTAAAGGCATTATATATTTAAAGTCTGCATTTGATAGTTGGTACACAACATTACTTACCACACAGATTTATAAAATTACATGTATGTATGCCTGTATATAATACTAAAATTAAATAAATTAACATGTTTTTCAGCAAAAAGGGTATTTTTCTTGTATTTCTATATGCACGCATTCAATGCAAGTACGTAAAGTTGAGCCCGAGGCAAACAGCTGGACAACAAGAAAATATTTCAGCCAATCGTTCGGTCATGCTTGGAAGCAGGACAATTAATTTTAATTGTCCTGCTCGTATGAGAGAGCCGCATGGATGACATGGCCGGAATATTTGCCAGTCGATACATTAAAGAACCGGCGGTTGTAATTGCTGCGACTTTGGGATTTTGATTCGTCCCCGAGGCCTTTTGGGATTTAAGTGCTCTTCGGCACGTTCGTCCACGCTCACGGTTCCATTCAATCTAAAAATATTTTTGGGAAAGAAGTCATCACTAATTGAAATAATACCCTTCAATTCTTCGAAACAAATCTATTTCTTCCAATATTAATTAAAATTAAATTGATTCAATATCGATTAAAATGAATGATAATAATCTAATTAAGCAACCTTTCAACTTCTTTGACAATATCCTAGTAATGTCGTTTAAAAGAAATAATTCAGAAATGAAAATGATGAAGTATGATTTTAAGTGGTTTGGATGCATTAAAGAATCAATTTTAGTATTTTGCCACTGATTACGTGATTTTCGTTTGATCGCTACTCTAACTACAGGGTGCAACGAATAATTGAACTACTCTAACAACAGGAAAGGTTGCTCTGTATTTAACTATAATTCATGGCTGACTTGCCTATATTTATGATCATTTTTCTACATACTCTCTTAGTGTAATTTCTTAGTGATTACTTAAACGCATCGACTTTTGTGTGGATATAATAATTGATCGTCTGCCATCGATCGTCTTTAACGATAATAATCTATGGTTTCGGATAAAGCTGATTTGATATTCGCAGATAAGTGTTTTATATTAATATTTAATTATATGAGTTACACAAGAATAATATGACTCGAGATGAGATTAAAAAGTTCGGATATTGCACTCTTGCGCTGTATTTCATTGGCAATAGGAACATTATATAAATTAATATTTAATTCAATGTTTGAAATTAAAAATTGAATTCATTTTTGTTTTTTTTATTGGTATTAAAATTATTTTTATTTGCTGCAAAACTATTTTGGAAAAGCAAGTCATTTCTACCTGCGAAGTGCTATGGGTGTATTTAATAAGGGTGTACTTATTTATGCTCATTTTACGAGCGCTTTGCTTCCTCCTCGGTATAAAAATAAATTTATTTCCTCATAGAGAGAGACTTTTTTAACAAAAGAAAAAAAATGGATCCACTCAATATTTTTCCAGCTTATGTTTTTGTCTTACTGAAAATCTTACTTTCAGGAAATTAGAGAAAGATGGCCATTACCCAGCTCTGAAAAATCTACCTTTCAATTTGACCCCGTTTCAATTTTTTTAACAAGCCACCAGTTTGTAGCTGGTCATACTATTTTTAATAAAAATCTACCTATTCAATTATATTTGAATCGATTTTCACTATTAAAACAAACGAATTGTTCATAGCTGTAACCAGTTTGATTTTTCCAAGCAGGGTTTGGCCAACTGGCTATATCCTAAATCAAAAGAATTGACCTTTCATTTAGATTTAACAGCATTTCTAGTATTGAAGAAACCACCCGTTAAATTTGGCTTATACCCCAAGTCAGCAAGATCTATATTTATGTTTGAGTTGAGGTATGGTCAATTGGTCTTACCTTAATTCCAAAAAATCTAAATCCTAACTATATTTTACCCGATTTCCACTATTTTAAAAAATAATGTTTTTTAAAACTATCAATAGTTTAGTTTTTACGAGTTGGGGTACCCTTACTCAACAAAATTAAACCCTTGAGTATATTTAACCCCATCTCCAATATTAAAAAAATACCTGTGTGTAGTTGTTCATGAAAATAACATTTTTAGTCAAGTTATTTTTAGCGTAATTTAAAAATTTAGTTATAATCATATTCAAAACTAAAAAAAT
Source organism: Belonocnema kinseyi (assembly GCF_010883055.1). Taxonomy (NCBI): domain Eukaryota; kingdom Metazoa; phylum Arthropoda; class Insecta; order Hymenoptera; family Cynipidae; genus Belonocnema; species Belonocnema kinseyi. Next base: position 82,507,918 of record NC_046662.1, on the reverse strand, counting down.
GAAAAATTGTATGGTATTCCCTAGAATGGAGACCAATAAAGGCTATTATTTGTGTTCCTGTCATTAATGAAATTAAACGAATAAACCTAATAAAATTCGACATTAATATTATATTTAGTTATAATTTATTCAATTTCTGATAGTCAAGTCTTGGGACAATAGAATTAAAATAAGGAAAAAAATATATCTTAGAATTAATTTGGTTTATTGTTCAATTAATCAAATTAAATAATGGTCAGTTTGAGCCACTATGGCACATTCGTATTTTCTATCTTAGATTTACTGGTGTCTTCAACTTTTTTTTGAATTTTATCTTCTTCCGCAATTTATATTTTTTCAATGCAATACATTTTTTAATATTCTCTCTACAATTATTAAATTATTAAAGATACAGGAAATACTTTACTCTTGATCGTCATCAATATTTTCTGAGTTAGGGATAGATATTTTGAATCTCAATTAGTCAAAAATTATAAATCCTATTACACAACAAATTATAAACTACTATTAGAGGACAGTTTACCAGGCAAGTACCAGGCAAGATTTTTAAATTCAGAAACTGCATATTTCAATCATTTTAGTTGAAATCAACCTTTTTGAAACAGAATGTAGTTTATTCCAAACAACAATTTTCTAAAATGGAAATGTTTTTCACTTAATTTACAAAATTTCGGTTATTTTCTATATATTTGTCAGCACAATTGTAGTACAAACAAAACTAAAAAATTTTAACAACCTTTAAGATTAGTGTTATTTGAGTGCTTACTCCCAAGTCGAATTTTCGCAATAACTAGCTATTTTCTAAGCTGTAATAAATCATCGGTCCCACTAACTAGAGGGCGGCGATGGTACAGCCAGACAAAAATTCAATCGCTGCTATTCGCCAGTAAGACACTCTGTAATTCCTCCTTAATAATCTCGTCATGACTTGGAATTGCTGGCCAATCAGGTGAAGTCAGCGTGCTCTGTTATTAACCGCGACGATTTAATTACAAAATTAATACTGCCTATTAAGGGCAACATCTTGAGGGAGGAGTGGGGGGAAGGGTTAAAGTGAAAACGGGAGGGGAAGTGCAACAATCAAAAAGTACAGGTGCACCTTAACGATTACTTGTAAATCATGTAGTAGTAAATGTAAGTCAGGACTGAAGTTATTAGCATATAAATATTCCCTAAAAGGCAATCATTCATTCCTAAAGCTGAGCTATTTATTTTCCTTGGAATCAGCGTACGATTCTAGAATTTTTTAGTTAATTAAAATCTGACTAATCATTTTCATTTCACTTTTCATGAATAGAAGTTGACTTAAATGTGATTAAAATCGTGTACCATACCAGTATGGAGATAATGGGCCAAAATACTTTTTCAAAACAGCGAAAATTAAGTGACTGTTCACGAAAAAAGGCGAATATATTTATAGAAAAAACCGAATTTAATCTTTACAGCGATTTTAGAGTAACGTTTACCTGGAACAAAAAATACCTCCACGTGTTAAATTAACCCACCACATTGAAAATTGTTTCCGTGTAAACTCTGTACTGTGTCTTGTTTTGATGCTAAAAATTCAACTTTATCTACTTGAAAATTACCCGCAACAAAAAATTACTTCTGTTTTTTCTGTATTCTTTTAAATTATATCACTGTAGCAACCCTATAGAATTCAATATTTAACAAAGTAGTAGAATTTTCAACCAAAAAATCTTTTCTATCTAAAAAGATGAATTTTTTAACCCCACAAAAAACAACCAAGAAAAATTAATTTTCAACTAAAAAGTTGCATTAACGACCAAATAGTTAAACTTTCGAATTTTTGCAAAGGCAGCCGAATTCGTGAGAAAAAGTTAATTTTTAACCAAAAAAGATTACTTTTATACTCAAAAAGATAAATATTTAACTCAAAAAGACGAACTTTAAAGGAAACAGTTGAATTTACGACCAAGAATAAGGATTTCACAAAATAGTTAAATTTTCACCAAAATAATATCTCTTTTAACAAAGCAGTTGCATTTTTCACAAAATAATTAATAGCTCAAGGAAATGGATGAATTTCAAACAATATAGTTATATACTCAACTAGAAGATTAAGAATATTAGGTTTGAGTTATTAGATTATTATTAGTGATAAGAAGATTAGGTTTCACATCGAACGGGTGAATTTTCAACAAAAGAATTAAAAGTTGAAAGTAACGAAAGTTAGAAGTTAAGAGTTAAAGTTTTGAAGCCCAAAATTCGAGTATTCTATAAAATAGTTTACTAATAGACAGACAAAGATCAATTTTAACCAAGAATGTTAATCTTTAATCAAGAAGGATTAAATTTCATCACATGGTTAAATATTTAACAAAAAATGATACATTTTTAACTAAAAATGGAATAGTTACATTTTTATATGAAAAATTTAGTTTTCAACCAAAAGTCAAACCAAATTTCAACATAATAGTTAAAGTTTCAAGCAATGAGATAAATATAAAAAAATACAAAAGTTTAAGAAGGGTTTCGAGCTTTCCACCAATCAGTGGAATTTACAACCCAAAAATATGATTTTTTTTTATCAAATAGTTCAGTTTTTTACCAAAAAGATCACGTTTCTACTAAAAGGATTCTTTGGTCTTAAAAAAAAGAAAGAATTTTCAACAAAATATACGAATTCAATAAAACTGTTGAGTTTTGAAACAAATTATCTACAAAATAGTTTATTTTTCAACCCGAAGATATGAGTATTTTCGAAAAATGCATTGTATTTCAAATGTATTACTCTAGCTGATTCTCTACTTATAGTATACTAAAAAGTGTGATTAATTATCATTGTACTTCAACGCCTTCGACAAGTAGTTAAATTTTTGACAAGAAAGTATAACTTTTTAACGAAATAGTTTCATTTTCAACAAAATCAATACGTTTTTAACCATATAGTAGAATATTCAAATACACGACATGAATTATAACATGAAATGTAATATTAGAGTTTTCAAAAACAAAATTAATTTTTAACAAAAAATAGGGGGATTTACTTATTTGGTTCTATTAATTCATTTATTATTATTCAATAAAAGAAATTACCCAAAGTAAAATTCATGTTCTTTGGTTTAATTTAATTGTTTTTGTTTTTAAATAAAAATCTTCTTCACTTCTAATATCAACTATTACATTTTTTGTTGCAAATTCAAATACTCAGTGGAAAGCGTAACTATTTTGTTGAAAATTTATTTTTATCTTTTGTTGAAGATTTGTCAATTTAATTTTAAAAACTTAAAATTTTTAGGTGAAAATTAAACCCTTTTTTTATTGAAAATTCGTTTCTACTTCATTGAAAATTAATTTTTTCATTAAAAATTTGACAAATACTTAACTATTCCACTTTTTGTTGAAAGTTTATCTTTTTGGTTGAAACTTCAACTACTTGGTTCAAAATGCATTTTTTTTAAATTCAACAAAAATTTATTTCTTTGGCTAAAAGTTGAACTATTATTTGTTAAAAATACTTTTTTTTTGGTTCAACGTTAATCTTTTAACTGAAAATTTAACTACTCCGTAATTGGTTCAAAATTTATCTTATTTAGTTGAACATTTGAAAATTAGATTGAAAGTTCGTGCATTTTGTTGGAGTTCGCGTCTTTTGTGGTAGAATATTAATAGTTGCTTTTGGTTCCACTCTACCCCCCCCCCCCCAAGTTGGGGGCCTAGTTTATGATTGGCTCCTTAAGATGTTCGTACACGATAATTAGGATCTCATAATTCTTTCGGACAATTTTCAATTACTTTTAATTGAATAGATATTTCGCGAGATGAGATTACCGATTGATAAATCAATTTATTCTGACGACTAAAGCAGTGGAGGAGAGATTATCTATCGCACAAATGGAGATTAATAACCGAAACAAAATCAGAATGCGTTGTTCAATTTTAATTATTCGATTAGCCAGTTCATTGAGTAACATAATACGTGATTATCGGGTAAATGTGAACGTTGCAGAGTAATACAGGTGTAGATCGTAAATACGCATGTGGTTGGTATTTTATTATATAGTGACATGGATAGGGAATCGGCTGAATGCGAACGCGATAATGACTCGAAGCGCACGCTTTGCCATTAGCAAGCAGCAAGCCTGGATTTTAATTAGTGCGCGATTTGTTTTGCGCTTCATATTATCGCAGATTTCATGTGCACGTGCAGTATACGAGAGTGTGCAATACTTTGCGGTTATCGTGTAACTCACTTATGTGCAAGAGACGAGAGCGGCCTGTTAATCGCAATCGGCCCCATTGCCTTACTCAGCCAGATGATTTCAGTCTCTGTTATCATACGATAATGCACGCTGTGCCTGACCAGGCATTATTTTATAGCATCACAGTATCGTAGCATATTCCTTCTAGCCAAAGCAACCTTAGAAAGATTTTTTTGAAATATTGTTTATTAGTTACACTCGAGCTTAGATGTTAGGAAACTTGAGTTGTGCGTTTCCAGAATTGTTGCTGCGTGGCGGTGTCTGATGAGCGAAGCCGCGGGGGGATTTGCCGTGCTCAGTCAAGCGCGAAAAAACAGTAGCGTGGCGATAAGGCACTGTATCCTAACGACCTAACTGGATCACTGCGTCACGTTACGTCAGTTCACTCTCAGTGTTCATACGGCCCTGATGTTTACGTTCGGAGAGCCTGGATTTGAGCCAAAGTTCATAAACAAAATTGTGCACAAAATCAAGTTCGAGTGTACTTTTTTACAAGAAATAGAAAAATTCAGAGGTCTGACAAACGCCCGAAACGAAACATTTTTATGCTTAGGGATCGTCCATAAAGTACATTACCAATTAAATTGTGGGCCCGGGTCACGTAAAAAGTACGATTGATGCTTGATGGTTGGGGAGGGGGGGGGGGGAGGTCCGTAAGCGACTTTTATGAAAGATATCCCTGCAACGATACACTTCAATAATAACGTACTCATTTTGAAAATTACTTTCAGATTGAAGAGTTAAAAATTCTTCTCAAAATTCTCCTCTTTTCCCCTTGTTAAAGAATATCTGCTTTTTCTCCAATTTTCAAACAATTTTCTTGCTTCGATTTTTTGCTTAAATTTCCAACGATTTGACAAAAATTTGAACTAGTTTCTTGAAAATTGATCTAGTTATATTTTTAACCAAAAAGATGTATTATTAAATAAAATGATGACCCAGTATCTAAAAGAATAAGTTTTTAAAAAGCAGTTAAACCTTCAATCAAGTAGCTGAATTTTCAAATAAAAAATAAAGAAATTTTCAAGAAGAAAGTTGAATTTTCAACTAAAATGGTTAATAATTCAACAAAAAAATTTATTTAAAAGAAAGCAGTTCAATTTTTAACTAGCTAGCTGCATTTTCAGACAAACGAAAAATTATTTTTCCCCAAAGAACTTTAACTTTCTACAAAAAAAAAAAAATAATTTTCAAAACAATTAAGTTTTAAAGTAGACCTTCAACATTGAAATAAGTAGCTGAATTTACAAATAACTAAAAATTAATTTTTAATCTAGTAGCTGAATTTGTAACTAAAACTATGTGTTAGGAAAAAACTCTGGAATTAATAAAATGAACAAATAAACCCAAAATTAAATTTTGAAAAATGAACTTTTTAAAATAAAATCAAACTCTGTTATATAAAATTATAAAATTGATTCTATAATGTGAACTTTAAAATTGGCGAAGGAAAAATCATTAGACTGAATTTAAGAATTAAAGTAAATGAACGGACTACAAATCAGCGAAGTACCGATAGGTAAGCGATACAACTTAAACGTACGATTCAAAGATCAGAGAGCAAAAAGCGCCCACCCTAGTTCTAGACTTAGTTTTATTTAATCAGGAACTCTTTATCCCCACCAAAACTTCCTTCTATTGTTCTCTCTTATACTCATTCATTTTTATATGCGTCATACTAATTCGTGCGCTTTAGCACGTTTCAAATCTCGCGGCTTGGTCTCACAACCTACCGGCCACGGCCAGACAAGAAGTACCAAAAGCATGCAAGTATAGTGCATAGGGGTGGGAGTGTCAGCTTCGGAGCGTCTAACCGTTCACGTGAAAATTCTTCTACCTCCTTAAAATGGAAATCTCTTTGATTTTCCGGAGTAGAAACAAGGCCTCAGGTTACCCTGAGCACATAACTAGGGATTCTAGGCCACGGGTTTTACCGTGCACTAAGAGCCAAAGCGCACCATATATATTACACCATTAAGCCCTTTCGGGGTAGGCGTGACTCACTCGGCAGGGGAAAGGAGTAGTGTGTGGAAGGGATAGAGATTTTTCAGATTGATCCAGAATTATCGTGCTATTTAAGT
>NC_046662.1:82489288-82501511 GCF_010883055.1 Belonocnema kinseyi | reverse complement strand
AGCGTTTTCTCACTCTTTCCTTCGAACACCATAGTTTTTGTTTTATTTGCGTTAATTTTGAAGCCCATGCTCTTCATGCTTGCATCTAGTTTATTCAACATTATATGTAGGTCTTCGATAGACTCTGCCATAACAACCTTATCATCTGTGAACGCTAACCCTCGTACCCTTACTGTTTCGAGATCCACACCCTCTTCGTCGAAGATAGCCATTCTTAAACACTTGTCCATAAATAATATAAATAACCATGAAGACATAACGCATCCTTGTCTAACTCCTTGGATAATATCGAAACAGTTACTCAGTTTCCCATTCACTCTTACACTCGCTTTGCTACCTGTATATATTGTTTTAGAGCTTGTAGGATCCATCCATTGACTCCATACTCTTTCAGAACTTCCCAAAGTATACTTTTATCTACCTTGTCAAAAGCTTTTTCTAGGTCAACAAATGCACAGAAAACTTTTTTTCCTACTCTCAAACTTTTTTCTGTTATTTGCCTTAAGCTAAATATTTGATCCGTACATCACCTTCCTGGCATAAACCCACTTTGGACTTCCCAAATCTTTGTTCCTGTTATTTTCATACCATATATATCTTTTTGACTTTTCGATTCGTTGTGTTAAATAGCAACCATTTTAATTGAAAAATAGTTAATTTTCTACTTTTAATTTTTCAATTACTGGTCGACTATTTTGCTCTCTAATTTTTGATCACATTTTTATTTCATCAATATTCTGTCATTATAAATCGCTTATCGTCCATGGAGGCACAAACTTATTTTACTTACATCTAAATTGTCAAGCTTTATTTCATCCATCAAGTTTAAAAAATTAATTTTATGATTATTTTCACCATGATGTTTACATATCTGATCACATTTAAAATTGTCAGATTTTCATACAAGTTCTCTTTGAGCATTCAATTTTTAACATTTTACATTTCAAGATTTAAAATTAAATTGGTCTATAAACATTATATTGTTTTAACACAACTTTTCTTGCACAAACATGAAATTTACGTAAAGCTATTCCTCAAAAATTTTTGAAACATAATCAACTTAACAACTATTGCGTCATTTTTCATATTACTAGTTCTCGTGTCGACAGCAAACCGAAATTTTCTTCAAGAATGTATGACTAATGCGTGTTATGTGAGAAATGTCAAAACTACACAAATGACTTTTATTTCAAAGATCGTAGAACCGCGAGGAATGCGAATAAACAGACGATGACCGACCAGGTGTGTATTAGGTGTGCGTGATTTTTCTCGATATTATATTACAATATTATTTATGATTTAGCATCTTCGAAAGATTTCATGGACCTGCAATCGACACGAGTGACTATTACAGCTTTATTTGGCGTTATCTAAGATAAGTTATAATTACATTTCTGGCGTATACGTTCATCCTAATTGAAGTAACTCAATATAAAGAACGCATTTTACAATGATAAAAAAAATAGTATATATTATAAAAACATTAGTTACGTCAGTAACACTATGAATCAGAAACTAAAGTAGAGACTTCAAAATAAAGCAGTTCAACTAGCAACCAAGCAGTTGGATTTTCAACAACAAAAAATTAATTTTGCACCTCGAGGATTAATTTTATTTCGCAAAATACGAACGTTAAAAAAAACATTAATTTTCTACGAAATAGTGGAATTTAGAACCAAAAGATATCAATTTTCTAATCAGTAGCGTAAATTGACCAAATCAGTAATATTAAATTATATGAACTGTAACTGTCATTGATTAATTTTGTCATTTTGCATGAGGTAATCAATAAATTTTACTAGATAAATCAGTCATTCTTAATGATTTGATCATAAATTTCAGGCATTGAATAATTCATTTCGACTGATCGCATCAGTAACTGTTAACTTGTTACCGAGTCAAACGTATTTATTTTATCACTTATTAAAGTATACGAATTTAATGATTTGATTGACTGAAAAACAGTCATTTTAAGTGACTGATTGAGTCAGATTGACTGATTAATCTGTTAAAATCAAGGTTTTCGTAGGAAAGATTGAATTTTCAGTGAAGGTATGCTTGCTTAATTTAGCGGGTAAAATTTCTACCGATTTAAATTCAGAGTGTGGTCTCCTGTCTAGCAGTTTAACTCATGACTATTTTCTCACATACGTAAAAACCTATATTAAAACTTTATTTTTGTTTTGATCACATAACTTTTCAATCAAAGGATAACATTTTTAAGGGGCATTTAGGCTTGAAATTAAATTAAATTATAGCATTTGTGAAAGTAAAAATTGTGTTACAGCCGAGTGGAATATATTAATAATCTGGTACATACAAAAAAAAGATACCGTTCATTTTTCCTTGGCGGGAGAAATCGTGACATAATCGAGGGAGATTTTTGACCAGGTTGCAGCAGGCTACCGAGAGATCTTAATCTCGACAATCGAGAGTCTAAAAGCAGTGGTGTCAGCGTTAAATGGACCGCGAGAGTGCCGGAGAGCATAGCTAAGGAGACCTCCCTGGAAATCGTATTAGGTTGGTACCGGCCCATCTTACGTCTCCTCATAATGACAGGATAGCCACGAAGCAAGGGATATTACTGGTCCAAAGGTTTTATACGGTGCTTCTTTACTATAGCAATATTCACCGCTGTGGAATTGATGCCAAAAACGCGGGACCGCTTTAACATCCGTGATTCCGTCGATTACAGCACGTGGTTCTGCCGATTTCCCTTTGTGCGACCACGCGCGGATCTCACGGTCCGATCGTTCAACCAGATCAAATTTTTTCCTCTTTTAAGAGAAGCGTGCTCCAATCGTTGGGAATAGCAATCCTTTTTTTAATCCCTTCCGGCCATACAATCATTTCAATATACAGAAAAAACTTTTACTTGAGGAATTACCGAATTAATTCCAAAGTGGCGTGTATGAGAAAACATCAGTAATGATTACGGGCCTACTTTTTTATAAATACTATAGAACTCTTTCTAAGAGAATTAAAAATACACCGAAACCTGGATTTATGAACGTTTTTGGGCACGCCCACAGTGGTCTTCGGCACAGATCAGGTGTGCGATTATCTAGCTCTTTGTCACTCTTGATTGAGCACAGCCTGTCTTTCGGCTCCGTAGCGTTTCTTATGACGAAACTACGGAGGCTACCAGTTCTAGGAATTTCGTGTACCCGGGGTTCTTATATCGGAATTCGAATGTATTAGATTTATTTCCCTAACCTTTGCAAAGCATTGAAGTTGAAGTAGATTCAAAGATTTCTTGAAAATCTGAATTTTATTCTTGTCTTCGTCATTTGATAATTCAATAACAGCTAGACACACTTACTTAAAATAGGATTTATTTAACGCAGAATTTAGTCAGCTTCCCAACGGTTTTATGACAATTCTATTATTTGTATTTTGGATAAGGCTGTCATCTTTCAAAGACGGTATTTTTTGTGGCACATAAATTAACAAATATCGTAATAGATTATTCACTATTTATTTGCTCCAGCTCTTAGATAACTGTAGTATTAGAAACTGAAATATTAACAAATTAATTTGTTTATCTCAATGATTACAAATCTTACCACTTTAAAACCAATAAAAATTCAAATATGTTCAATTACTTCAATTTCAAAACCTTACCAACTGATCACTTGAAATTAAAGCCTAGAAAAGGGTTTAATTTGAGGATCTTATAATCATACAATTTAAAAGTCGAAATAGTTTTTTCGCCGGCGTAATAGAGCGCTCTCGTAATAATACTAATAGCTCGTAATTACAATAATTTCGAAATGACAAGGTGTTAATGATATTTTAAAGATGAGTTGATTCATGTTGATTAGAGGTGGAGGAAGACCTTGTGATTAGTCACGGAAATTTTTTTCTTCCTTTTTGTTTGAAAGATTTAGGTTTGTTCATAATTTTTCTGAGGTGCTCAACGCAACGGGCAGATGTTTTTTTTTCATCGTCGCGTGGCTGAGAGGGGTCGAGACGAAGAGCTGAAGTTGAAGTCCAACCTCGTCTCGACTGAAGCGTGACCGACGCGAGATACACGTTTTCCTCTCTCTTTTCGCGATTTTGATCCCTCTCTTTTCCTCTTCTTACCCGCGCTCCTTTGCCCCTTACATTACGAATGCTCTTGGAGTCTTCGAGGGCGAGAACCTCGACGAGAACTGCCATTAGACGGACAATGTGGACCACACGAAGCGCAATGGTTACCCACACTTACCAGCGGTTCTCACGATCGGAATGCGAAACAATTCTCATCGATTTTTAATTCTAAAATTCTTATATTTGGAATAAATTCCAAATAGGTCCTTTCTAGATACACCAAACTCTCGCTTTCAGTCCAATATCGGGGGTTGCGTTCAAATAGCCTTGAACTGAATTCGGGGATATCGAAGCGTAAACAGTCAGGGCCACTTGAACCGTTTCCAGTTGAAATTTATGCTATTTCCAGCAGTTCTGGGGAGGCTGAAAACGGGGGGACTGAAAGCGAGAGTTGGGTGTAGTTATTAAATTCGGTCCAGCCTTCGATCTATCCTTCGCTGTGTCGTTATTAATTGAAGCAAGGAAAGGTCACAGAAAAAAACATGATGGCTTTCAAAACTTAAGCTTTAATAGAAACCTGTGGAGATCCAAAAGGTTTGCTTTAGAGATACTGTAATAGAACATCATGAAGGCACATTTATCAGTCAACCGCTTGTAAAGTGGGGTTGGTTAGTTAGGAATTTACAGACATTAATTTAAAGTTATTAACCAAAGACTTTGTACGAAAATATTTTTGCATATTAGTACGCCTTTACTTTTACACGTTTGCTAAATAACCTGAAAATTACATTTTTCAAGTCATTGTATCTATTCTAATTCCGATAATATTTTGAATTTTAGTACTCTTCATGAAAAAATACGTTCTAGTCAAAACCTCAGTTTTTTCTGTGGGGCCATCCATAGAATACGTTACCAATTTGGGGCTTTTATTGACCGACCCGGTCACAACCCAAAATGCTCTAAAAAGTGGGGGAATAGGATGATTTTTTCGGAAATAGGAAATAAATTCTTTTAGATAAATTTATGTTAGAATCCCATATTGAATTCAATATAGAATGCTTTAAATTCCTAGTACTTCAAGTCCAAATATATTGCATGTTCAACAAAATTCTTATGTCTTATGCCTAATAGTTTAATATAGAAGTTAAATTTTAAGTTCAAAAAATTCTCGTTTCAGACGAATCTGTGAGAAACTAAAGTGCGGAAAATTTCACATCTCCCGGCTGAACATGTTTAACATCTGCCCTTATAATTAAAAATGATATGCTTATTTATGGCTGAAAAAATTTATTTCTTAGCTTAAAAGTGGGTTAATAAACCATAAAAGTTTTGGAAAGATTCAGTATAATAGAGTATTAAAAAATAGTTGAACCTTCAATTAAAAAATATAAGTTTTCAAATCAAGATTGAAAAATATAATAGTTATTTTTTCAATTAAAAAATTATTTTTGGCAAACAAAATATATATTCTGCCAGTTAAAATTCAATAGAAAAGACGAATTGTTAACAAAATAGTAGAATTCCCAACCAAGAAGATGAATTTAAAAAAAACAGATTAATATTCTATAGCCAAAGAGAGCAATTTTCAAGAAAAAGTTCATTTTTTGATAAAAAAAGTAAGATGTTTTAGAAAACTGATGATTTTTAATCACGAATAGATGAATCTTCAGAAAGGACGGAAAGTTCTCAACAAGAATTTATTTAATTCAAAAACCTAAATTCAACCAGTTGAATTTAATCAAACAATAAAATTTTTTAACAATTAGTTAAATCCTGGACGAGAAAGGTGAATTAAAAAAAATGTGTGCATTAAAATACAAATTTTGAACGAAATACATGAATTTTCTACCTCACAGTTATAACTTAAACTTTTTAAAATAAACCTAATTTTAAAGCAAAAAAACTTTGTAACAAAATCTTTAAATTCTTAACCAAAAAGATGAACCTTCATGAAAGTAAAAAATGGCTAACAAAGCAGTTTAACTTTCTACTAAGTAGTTAATAAAGACCAATAAAACGAATTTTCTACAAAACAGTTGAATTTGCATCATGCAGCTATGATTTTCCAACTAAAAGATTACTAAACAAAAGTGAATTTTTTAGTAAGTACTTCAAATTCAAATCAATAACGGAATTGTTAATTTATCATTAAAAAAAATTAACGAAACATAAAACGAAATTCCAACAAAATAGTTTAACTTTGAACCAAAGAGATCAATCTTCAACAAAATCATACTTTTTCAATCATAATTGATGAGGATGTGAAAAATTAATTTCTAACAAAGTAGTTTATATATTTTTAGGCGTTAATTAAACGAAATATTTAACATCACATCTATTCCTAAATTTAAATAATTTTCAAGCAAGTATTTATATAACATCAAATAATAAAATTTTCAAGCAAATAGAAGAATTTTTAACCAAAAGAGATGAGTTCCAAACCACAAATATAATAGTAGTCTTTTTAATCAAACAAAATTACTTATTAGCAAGCAATATTTTACTTTTCTTGTTCTTATTAATTCACTTTCGATCTAAGCAAAAAACGAGAAAAATGGTATAAACAGAAAGTATCTTGAAAACATGGAAAATAAGAATTGTTTTAAAAATGGGAAAAGATAGGATGAGGAGAGAGTGTGAAGTCTTAAATATAAAAGTGATTTTAAAACTTATATTTTTAATAGAAAGGTCTATTAAAGCAGCTAATATATTTTAATTGGTGCGGTTCGTCTGACTGAATTAGATAGAATTTGTGTCAAAGGTGCTGCTAGAAATTGATTCGTGTAATTGGTTTATTTAAATATGATAGGATTTGTATCATTGTGTATAGAATTTTGTTTAATATAATATTTTTGCCGGATCAGGACTCTATGAAATTTGATCATTTTCATACGGTTGTTCAAAAGGGAATCCCACTTTTCGGCAAAATTAAGCTTTCTTTCAAGATCATACTTTCTGGCTTCTTAACACACATTCCAGTGAAAAATTAGGGTTTTAAAATTTTTTACCCTGAAATTTAGTATTTAAATGTATGAAAGTGTTCAAAAACTTCAAACAGTTTAAACTAATTGAATGAATTTCCTAAAATATTTAACTTTTGAAGAATTCGAATTTTATTATAGATATAGGAGTTTGAAGAGTAATTAACGATTGGAGATATTATAAAATTGTTTATTTATACTACAAATAATCCAGTCTTTTGGTTAATAGGATTGTTCGTTGTTGTGATAAGTAGAAATATGTCTTTCGCATGATTTTCTTAACGATTTATATACTATGTTTATTCATAAAAATAGAAAATGCTCATTGATTTTAAGTCCATCGACATTTCCTTTAGATTATTACATGCACATATTAACCCTACCTATTTTCTCACACAAAAATTATTATTCTGATCCATCTACCTAAAAAAAAATTAATTGACTTAATAGGCTGTAAATTGCTCCTCTATTATAGAGAGCTTTTTATTTCTCCTGTGATGATTGAATTTGCGACCATTTGGTTTCCTCCGATTTAATTGTTAGTTAGTAGCTGATGATTTCTCTATTACTAATTATTAACTGGTGCAAATTGGAAAAGAAATTAATTTATTATTTATAGAAAAATGAATACTTTAAAACTATATCTTTAAAATAATGAATATTCTCACAAAATCTGAATCTAATTTGCTTCTAAGGTTTTAATTCTGACAAAAAGCGAATGGATTTTAATTAAATTTCACGCACCGTCGGTTTGATAGTTGAATGAAGCGAGTAATATGAATAATAGATCTTGTCGGACCTTGACAATATTTGGGGCCAGGTGAGTCGACGAGAATGAAATTTGAGATAGCTCAAATCGGCTTGATCAAAATTGATCGAAAAAGAAGTTCGATTTCATATGGAAATTGTCTTTCGACAAGATGAAAGAACTATTCTAAAAAGAAAAGGCTTAAGGGCCTTAAAATACATAGGGTATTTTATGTATAAGATAAAGACAATGTAAATAAATATTTTCATCTACTTTTGCACATTTACTCTAATGGGTAATAATAAGCGAGGCATAAATAATTTCTTTTAGAAAAAAATATCTTTGTTTAATAACCGAAATATTTGTGTGAGCCTGACGGGCGGCAACAGGCCAAACGGAAAAATTACTTTGGTTTTTTCTATGCCATGGGCTGCCTTTGATCGTCTTAAGAAACTCTACTTTTTTTTTTAATTATGATTATAAATATTTTTTTGTTTAAATTCTTTTTTCATGGCCAGAAACTAAAGTTAATTAAATTTTTTAATTATTCAAAATTTTTAAATTAGGAGCTTGAAATAAATGAAAGTAGAATTTTCAAGATATAGAAATGAAAAATATAAAACTGGTTCTAATGGTGCATTTACAACATTTCAACTTATGCTTGTTAACATATCACAACATTGTGAGAGCTCTTTTAGTTTCATCAATTTAAAAATTAAAAGTAACTTTTACCAATAACAATTACATTTTTCAGTTATTGATTCAATAAAAACAGTTGAGAAATATAAATTTTGCAGCAACCCTTTCATTTATGAAAGCTCCGCAAATTGTTTACTTTATTGACTTTTCCGAATTTATAGTGAAAGCTTTCAAACCTTTTCAAAGTATTTTTTTTGTCCAAAAGTAAAGTATCGTTTGGAAAGATTAATAATGTTTCGTAATTTGCTTAAGAAAGGCAAGAAATGATCCACATCTTGTTTTTTTAATAATTGATTTTTTAAAACTATTCCGCATTTGATAGGAATTGTGTAAGAAATTCAAATGTAATGTATGCATTAAATTACTTTAAAAAGTCAGATTTAAGATTCATTATTGATTTAAGAAAATAGTAACAAGGTTTAGGTTAATCGTTAATTTACTTTTCATCATTTCTAGTTTCCATTTCGATTTGTCGATATACACTTTTTGATTGCTTATTCAGCAGAATAAAGCATGCATAAGCTTATAATCACTTTTACAATTAGCGCTGATTTTAATAAAGTTATATGTCAATAGTTTACAAATGTTTTAATAAATTTGAATAATTGCTTAGTAATTTGAGTAATTACTAGAAAACAACATTGTTATTATTGTATCGCGTGCA
The DNA here is from genome assembly GCF_010883055.1 of Belonocnema kinseyi. Lineage (NCBI taxonomy): Eukaryota > Metazoa > Arthropoda > Insecta > Hymenoptera > Cynipidae > Belonocnema > Belonocnema kinseyi. Next base: position 82,492,387 of record NC_046662.1, on the reverse strand, counting down.
ATTTTAAAAATAAAATATAAATTGACTATTTCTACAAAAATTTTATATTTTATAGTATTTTATATTATTATTATTATTACACCATTAAGCTATTTCCCTTTCGGGGTAGGCGTGACTCACTCGGCAGGGGAAAGGAGTAGTGTGTGGAAGGGATAGAGATTTTTCAGATTGATCCAGAATTCTCGTGCTATTTAAGTAAATAACACGTTCGTTCCGCAACACTGCTCCGACCCAGGTTGCTGATCAATCTCTCTAGCAATCACCCCAAGCGAAGAATCTCACGAAGTCGTTATGTAAGGTTCCCCACTTGAAAGAATAATAAAAAAGATAAGCAAGAACAAGATTTTTGATAACTTATGAAAATTAATATTTGAAATGATGAGTAATTAACTGAACCAATGGAATTTTAACCAAGCAGTTTTGATTTCCACTAACAAATTGAATTTTTCAACAAAAAAGTTTAAGTTTTAACCAGGTAGTTCAATTTTCCAGTAGAAAATATCAATCATCAACAAAAATGGAATAATTAATTTTCAGTCAAAGTAATTATTTTTAATTAAACAATAATACTTTTTAAATAAAATAGTTAAATGTTCAACCAACGAAATGAATTTTTAAGAATAAACTGTCATTAAATAGTTAACATTTTTTACCCTAAATGTGAATTTTCAACTGAAATCATGAATTTACAAAGAAAAAATGACCAAATGAGATGATTTTTCATAGCAAAAGTAATAGTTGATATTTTAACAAAAAAAGATTTAAATTTGGCTTTCTCATAGAATATGCCCTTTCTGGGCATATTTCGATTTCGAAAAGTAAAAAAGCTATTATCATGAAATTTGGACGAATTGAAGCTTTGGTTGATATCCAGTCGGAAAGGATTTAAACTAAAAATTTTAAACAAAAAATTACATTGTTTACATGAAAAATTTTTTTGATATTCAAAATGCAACAACACTATTGTTAGCTTTTTTGAGATGCTTCGATCGACCTATTGTTCAATATTCTAAGACCTACTCGTGCCGACTTATAAAGTCTCGAAAAAAAATGGCTTAGTCGGTTTATATAAGAAAAACTTTTTCCCTTATCAAAATGAAACAGTACTATATTTTGTGTATTTGTTGGCGTCTTTAAGAGACACTGATCAATCCATTTTTGATCATTTTATGACTCACTAGTACCGTTTTATAAAGTTTTAAAGAATAGTTTATTTTGTCTAAATGAGAAAATTTTTGTTTGAAATTCAAAATACAACAATGCGGTATCTTTTTCAGTTGATCGCGTCTTCCAGACGCATCACTCGACGTATCAACAGGTATTCCACAGGTCGACCTGACTCTTGGGTTGAACATGAATAGTCATTTTGCGTAGATTTTGGGTCGCTGAAACCGAATCTGGCAATAGAAATGCTCGATCAACTTAAGTTTTTGAGATATTCTAGCCTAAAAGTGCACCTTAAATAATAAGCCTTCTTCTTAAAGTTGAACTTGAGTTTATCCCGATATCTTCATTTGTCACTGAGGTATGACAATTTAAAGTTCACGTCTGAAATACTTATGCACTGGATTGCACTGGTCGAACTAAGACGTTAACTTTAAATAGTCACATATCAGTAAAAAATAAAGATATAAGGATAAACTCAAGTTCATTTCAAAGGAGATGGCTTATTCTTTAAGATCCATTGAACAGTTTTGAAAAAATGCCCTAACAATCTTGTATAACCTCAAATATATGTAAAAATCGCGTTTTTTGCACTTTAAGGTTAGGACATATCAAAAATTTGAAGTGACCGAGCATTTCCATTGCCAGATTCGGTTTTAGCAACACAAAATCTACGCGAAATGACTATTTATGTTCAATTCAAGAGAGTCTTGTCGACCTGTGTTATTGAATTGTGATATTGAAATGATTGTATATGACATACTATTTATTAGCGTCTTCGAGACACGTCGAATAATCTATTGACGTACCATCTAGGACATCTTATTATTTAGCAATACCGATTTACAAATTTAAAAAATATATTGTTGATCTTTTTGACATAAGCAATACTTTTTTAATATTGGGAATGTATAGTAATGTATATAATGTATTTGTTCACGTCTTCGAGTAGCACCGACTGCTCAGTTGAAGAACCTTTCTTGCCCTACCAAGATCTACCAATTATGTTTTCAAATTTTGTGGAAAAATATTTACCTGATTCATAGTCATAGTAATGAATATATAGTAATGTAAGAATAATAATAAATATTATATAGTTTATAGTAATTGTGTATAGTAAGTGTTCGCGTCTTCGAGACGCGAGGATTAACTTGTTGATGAACTTGCCATGACCTTTCTTGATTAATCGGAAGTGAGTTAAAAAGTTTAGAAAATGTTACATTGTTTCTAAGAAGAAAACTTTGTTTTAATTCGGAACATAACACTACCGCAAGTTAAAAGGTTGTATATTGTATAATAAACACACATTGGTGGACATTTTTATGGGCTCTCCAATTTTCTGAAAATGAATTTTTTGGTAGGGCGGAGACATAAGCTTAAGAACTATGAAAGCATCCATTTTTTTCTTTTTTTAGAAGAAAAATTCCCTCTGTGAAAAACTAAATTTATTTCATACATATCTAAAAACAAAATTAGCATAAAATGAGAATAAATAAATGCACTTATAGTGAATTTATCCTTAGTATTTTGCAGCAGTATTTAAACAATAATAGTTCAATTTAAACAAAGAAAACGATTTTTTTTTAAATAGTTGAATTTTCAACCATGAATAAATTTTTAACCAATAAGAGAATGCCAAGCAAATTGTTAAATTTACAAAACAGGCGGGTTTTCTATCATACAATTGAATTTTAAATTCAAAATAAATAATTTTATTCGCAATTGTTGTATTTTCAATCAATAAAGACAATATTGCAAGAAAACATTTGAATCTTGAACCAAAAAGGTGAATTTCTAACTAAAATGATAAATCCTTAACCAAGAATGTGGTGTAGAAGAGACGCTAGTAGACACATGGGAAAGAAATCGGTTAAGATGGTTGGGACATGTTGAGAGAATGCCAAATGAACGACTAACGAAACAAGTGTATCAAGG
>NC_046662.1:82475240-82489188 GCF_010883055.1 Belonocnema kinseyi | reverse complement strand
CCAGGACAGGAAAGTATGGCGGCAAATAGTTAATAAAAAGAGTGTCAGTAGAGTGAACGACGCCTGAAACAAAGACCTTGGCTACTAATGGACCCAAGTGGGAAACCTTACATAACGACTTCGTGAGGTTCTTCACTTGGGGTGATTGCTAGAGAGATTGATGAGCAACCTGGGTCGGAGCAGTGTTGCCGAACGAACGTGTTATTTACTTAAATAGCACGAGAATTCTGGATCAATCTGAAAAATCTCTATCCCTTCCACACACTACTCCTTTCCCCTACCGAGTGAGTCACGCCTACCCCGACAGGGAAATGGCTTAATGGTGTAATAATAATAAAGTAGTTCAATTTTCAAACAAAGAAGATAATTTTTAACAAAAAATATTAATTTTTGACAAAAAATGGGATACTTGATATTTCATTCACAAAGATTTTAATCGAAAACTGCTGAATTAGAAAAAGACTAGTTTTCAGAAAAACAGTTGAATCCGCAATAAAAACTGAATAATTTGCATCCAAATAGTTGTCTTTGAACGAAAAAAACAAATTCTTTCCCAGCGATTCGAACGGAATTAAGGGGCATTTTTGGATATTTGACAATTATTTCGATAAATTAGAAATAATTCGGCTAAAAATAAACTCAGTCTAAAAGATAAATATAAAAATAATGAGACTACGAAGACATAACGTGCAAATAAAATGGCAATTATATTTGATACAGAAAATGATGAAACTTTTATTACGTTCCTTTTTGCCTCTTTCACCATAAAATTTTGAAAAAACACAATTTTGACATTGTGCCTCCTAAGTTGCATTACTTTTCTTGTAGTTTTTAATACCCTGGATAATCTTCAGGTAATTTGTATTCAATTTAAATCAATAATTGGGCCAATATCAGAAAATTCCACTGAATTTCGTTCGAATTCCTGTTTCACAAAAAAGGATCAAGTTTTGAACTCAAAAGATGTGAAACTTATTTCAAGTCTTTTTAAATATACCTAAAAGTATTTCCAATCCTTTAATATATTTGGAGACATGGATTTATTATAATCATTACGTAATTTACGAATTGCCCCTGACTAACATTTTACTTTTGAAATAGACAGAAAATGTTCAAAAATGTTTTAAAGCAATTATTCTAAACTTGGGAAAAGTCATCAAAATACGCAATCAGCAACATTTCTTACAGAGTTTATAGATTCCAATATTGTCCGTAGGAAACATTTTGCTTTCATAATTCTTGCGCTGATAGTTAAATTATTGTGTAATTTAAATTTCTGAATGTCGAGAAATGTGATTGAGGGAGTCGACTCAAGTACATAAATGCACAAAATGTAGAAAGTGTAATAAAGATTGAAAATTGCTGGGAGGTCGGAACTTTGCTGACGTGAAAACATTTATTTTTGGAATTGGAAAGAGATGAGATTTGCAAGTGCGCTTGCAAATTATGAATATTGCGTCGCCTGGAGCACCCGCAGGAGAGCCGTGCCAAGCTACCGCACAATATATAATTTTATGGCTCCACTTGGCACAACTCAAGAGATCGCGAATGCTCAGATTGTTTGCACATGCATGTACCAACACAATGTTCTGATTCCCGTTGTCTGGAGAGAAAAATGCCCGAGGAAGATTAACGACCACTCGGAAAGTGTCTGCTGGACTTTCGGGGTTGGTGTAATCTTTTTGAAGAATATCGTTCAAGTGCCTCTGGCATTTTTTCGAATTTGTGCTTACTCACTACTTTTTGCTGTTCAAATATTTTCACAAAATATTACACAAAATTAGAGGTTTAAATAAGCAACACCTTTTTTAGTTTGAAAACAAGGGTTATAGGATTTATAAATAATTTTATTACAGTTTTTAAGTAGGCTAACAAGGGGAACCTTATTTGAATTTATAATCCTCCCAGTAATAGCTCATTACGAAGCTTGCAAGACGCTAAAGTAATAAGATGCACTTTTCAGCTCGAGTAAAACGACTTTAACTAAATTCGCGCAGGTAATATGGAAGGGAATTTGATTGATCAGGGAAAGTCAGAGAAAAGTAAGGGATTTTGAAAAAAATAATCTTGCAAAAGTCAGAGAATTCATGAAAAGCACTTTACATAATTTTAAAAGATAATAAATTTTTTTATTGTGATGTAATCCTTACAATAAAACCAAGAATCTACCAACCAAAATTAAAAAACCGCCATAAAATATTCCTATTCAAATTTGGAAAAAGATTAAAAGTTTTATAAAAAAGAAAAGAAAAAAATTAGTTTTTTACGAGAAATAAAGAAGAAGAAGGAAAAATGAGAAATCAACCAACCAAATCCTCTTTCTTTATTTTACACATTTTTTTATTTTTAATATTATCAAACAATAATAAAAAACATTTGTAAAAAATAATCACCAACTTTTCGGCACTTATCAAGGCAAGAAACATGTGAGCAGGTAGGAACAGCAACGAAACAACGATGCTCTCTCCCTGGTACCTGAGAATCCATGTATTATCCTGAGTATTCTCAGGTACCAGTGAAAGACGATCGTCGTTTCGTTGCTGTTCTTACTTGCTCACATTTTTCTTGCTTTGATTAGGGTACTGTATGAGTGCCGAAACGTTGCTGATTGTTTCTTACAATTGTTTCTTTGTTGTGATTTGATAATAATAAAAACAAAAAGGACGAAAGAAATAAAAAAGAGAAGGAAGGGGGTTTCGTTGGATGCTTTCTCATTTTCTTCCTCTTTTTTTCTGAAAAAATAATTTTTTTCTTTTCTTTTTTACAGAAATTTTATCCTTTTTAAATTACAATAGGGACATTTGATGGTGCTTGTCTAAATTTCGTCATTGGATTCTTAATTTTATTTTCAGGAATTCTATTCATCAACTTGATTATTGGACGATAATTACGATTTTGATTGTGGTTTTAATCTAATCAAAAAATTTTATTAAAAATTTTGTCATTCCGTTTATCAAAGAATTTTAGTTGAAAATGTAACCTCATATAATATTCTTGTTAGTAATTTGTTTGCCTTGTTACCATTTTTTTTAAAGTCATAATTTTGTATGGAACATTAAAATGTGCTATCGAAAATTCTACTTTTCGAACACTAAAAATGTAAGTTTTTCATTTTTTAATACAACTTCATCATCTACAATTGAAAATTTGTCTGTTTTGGTAGAAAACTAGAATCCTTTTTAATTAAAAATTCAATTATTTGGTTAAAGGTTGAATCACTTTATCAAAAAATCATGTTTTTGATGAAGAATCATCATATTAGTTGAAAGTTCATCTCTCTGGTTAAAAATTTGTTTTTGCTTAGGATAACAATTAATTTCTTTAACTAAATTTATAACTACTCTATTTTTGTTTGAAAATTGTTTTTTTGTTTGTTTTGTTTTTAATAAGAATTCAATTACTGAAGTAAAGGTTAAACCACATTGTTAATTTTTTTTCTTGCTCAAAAATAATTTACATTTACTGAAAATGTAACTTTTCCATTTTTTCATACCAATTTTTCTTTTGTAATTGAAAAATGGTATTTTTTGTAAGAAAACTAGAAATTTCCTACTTTTTGGTTAAAAATGCAACTACTTGGTTAAATATTTAACTTTTGTGTTAAAATTATCCAATTTCAAGTTGAAAATACGAATGTTATAGAGTAAATTAATCTTTTTACTAGAAATTTCAACAATTTGAAGAAACTTTTTTTCTTTCCTGAATAAAAAATCTCTGTTTGTTGAAAATTCGTATTTTTTGTTAAAAAATTCATTTATTTTTGATTAGAGAATCATAATTTTAGTTGAAAAAATAATCTCTTTTGTTGAAAATTAAACTAATTTGTTGAAAATTCATTTTCTTGGCAAAAATTAATATTTGCGGGTTAAAAATTCGTCTTTTTGGTGAAATTTTTTGTTTGTTTGTTAAAAGGTGAACTCTCTTCTTGAAAATGTATTTACTTGGTTGCTCATTCGCCCATTTAGTTGAAAAATCATCTCTTTGGTTGAAAATTTGACTATTTAATTGAACATTTGTTTTTTTTTGTTAGAAATTAATTTTTTTTTAAATTCATCTTTTCTATTTTATTTTTATTTTATTTTTTCAGTTGTATGTTTAACTATTTTTTTGTAAATGTATGTTTTTTGTTAAAATTTAGTGTTTCTTGCTAGAAAATTAATCATCTTGATTAAAAATTTGGGTTTTTAGTTGAGAATGCAGCTTTCTAGGTAGAAAATGACAGTATTTGGTACCAAATTCAACTATTTTATTGAAAATTTAACTAGTTTGATAAAAATTCGATTTTTTTTAAAGGAGTAAAGTTTTTTCGTGGAAAATTCAACTGTTTTGTTAAACTTCATTTTATGTCGAAAATTCAATTGTTCTCTAAATAATTCGATTATTTGGTTAAAAATATATAGCCGTTCTTGGTTTAAGTTATTCCCTTTTCTATAAAAATGCAACCATTTTTTGAAAATTCATTGTGATAGGCTAAAAATTTGACCTTTTGGATATAAACTATTTCTTTCATGTAATTTTTTTTTCAACCTTTATTTCTCTTAGTACGATAAAGATCTTTTGTATGTATAGAAAATTCTCATTTTTTCATTTCATTGATTTTTTGTTATTATTTTTAGATGAGATGAAAATAAAAAATATAATAATAATAATGTAATAAGATTTAAAAAAATATTCGAATATGAAGAAATAAAAAAAAAATAAAAAAAACATAATTAAGGTGAAAAAGACCAATTTTTTTCATTCTTATACTTTGCTATAATTTTTATCATCACTGGGATTTTGATATTCAATTGTTTCTTGCATAATATAATTGTTTTCATAATAATTACCTTTAAGTCTAATTCTTTTATTTGTCTTGCCGGTAGATTAAATACATTGATAAGAGACATCATTTGTTTCTGAAAATCCAATAAGAGGATATTATTTATAATAATTTATAATTTAAAAACTCCCAAACCTGTTATTCATGTTATAAGTTGTCTGATACATTAATTAGATACGATACCATTTTTCAGAAACAAAGTTAAAACATCACAGATAAACATAAAATATAGGATAAATAAAATAAGACTATGCAATCCGAGCCTTTGATACAGCAACTTGGAACATGCACCAAATTGCAATAAAGGTCCTAAGCGTGTGTATAAAATATTCAAAAAGGGATAAAAGGTTTCGAGGACGACAGCAATCTGATGAAAAGTAAGATACTTTTGGTGCTGGACCACCCAAAGAACTATGCAAATCGTACAAGGACTCTTTATTGAAAGAATTACGGTCGCCATTCACGTTACAGGCGCTAATTGATCAGATATATCAGATTTAAGTAATTAAGAATGGGTGTTCGTTTAGGATACAGGTGCAATTAAGTAATTAGGAGTGTGTAGTTTTCAAGAAGGTTTTTATCCTCGAAGTAGGATGCCCTCGAGAACGTCAGATAAATATTAAAACCTTCAGCGAATTCTGAACGAAAGGCGAGCTGTACAATTATTTGATCCGCTAAATACAGATTATAAAACATTTAATAATTGAGCGAGCAACTTAGACGCGATTCTCCAAGTTTGATAAGTTTTATTGGATGTGCTTATTAAATACTGAGGAGCAAACCGTATTCATTCGCATTAACTTGATTATAATTAAATTGTAATTAATATATAGGCAGTAATTGCGCTTTTTAGTTTATTAGAAAGGGTTCTTTCAGTTAATTTGCTTTGCAAAAAGGATAGTGCATAAAAGTTTTTTAATTTAGATTCGGTCTTCGTATTTTCAAGCCTTAGAAGTTTCGAAAAATATTCCAGAAAATCTATCATTACTATATCTGCTTTGTTGTGACTTTTTCTTAGTTTTTATACTTTTTACATTCTCATCATTTAAGATAGAGAAAGTATTAGAATTGCCCAAAACCTGACACCACAACATTCAAATTTTTAACCAAACGACGAAAAATAAGAAAAAAAGTCTCAAAAAGAAATGATAGCTTTTAAAAAATTCTACAAAATGCCTTTCAAACATTTTTCAATAGGACTCATAATTTTGTTTTTGTTTATCGTAAGTAATTTGCAGAAAATCGAAAATTCCAATTTTACGCCAAAAAACGCGAGATATTAAAAAATCGAAAAGAAGATTTCTAGGATATTTTGCTTTATCAATAAAAAATAATATGACAAAAATTCTATTTTTAGCAAAACACCGCGAAATAGAAAAAAATGTCTGAAAAAAGGATTGTAGTTTCTTTTTTATTTCAAGTTGGTTCAGAAAATATACATTCACAAATGGCTCAAAAATCGAGCGAACAGCGCGAGTTTCGCGATGAGAATTTGTACCTCAAAGCCTGCAGAACAAGGAAAATTTTATTAATCTTTTTATTCCAAGGTAGAAGAAAAACTACAATTTCCCTATATTCGGCTACAAGTCTCTTGAGCTGCGAAAATAATTTTTTTTTTATGTTTGAAGATCCTTATTTATATTTACCAAATATTTTAATTTTCAATCAAAAATATAACCTTTTAGCAAAAAAATTTGATTATTAAAAAGTTGAAATTCAATGAAGAAAAATTCTTGAATCAGGAGGGAGAAAAAATCCACTAAATTTTGTGAATTGCGTTTTAAAAGAGAAATTTTCTATGCAGTTGAATTTTCATCAAGAGATTTTTTCCTATAAAAATAGGTGAATTTCATATTAAAAAGACTGAATTTTAATTTTCAACCTTAAGGGCATTTGATACATTTTAAAATCATAAATTACCGTCCGTCCCATGTTATTTTTTCCGCCAATTTAAAAATGGGGAAATTGAAATATCGTGCTAATTTTTTTTTTAATGATAGTTAATATTATGGAGAAGGTCTGTGTGGTCAATTAAACTTGCTATATTATTGTTGAATATACATTTTTAATATTTATAATGTTCATCTCAAAGCCTTGTATTTTAAATTATTTGATTATGACAGCTGACCACATGGCATTTTTCATTTACCAATTGCAAGTGTCTGAAACATTTTAACATAACCAAAATAGAAGAAAACAGGAATGCAATACGTATAAATTGTATAAAAATTAACAAAATATGACTTCCAATTTAAATAAAATAATTAAAATGTAGTAAATGAGCGAGGTAACGAGATAGCAGAAAAGTTTGTCTCCTAGCGGAAAAAGCATGTGTGGAAACGGATGACAGCGCCAAGTTATAGAAGCTTAGTGGCCAGTCTCTAGAAACTGCGTCGGTAACGGGGAAATCGTTAAAAGAGCACAGTAACATCTGACATGTAAGAAGTGTTAGAAATAATTTTCAACCCTCTACCGCCCACAGTGACATATATGTAACGTTTGGAAGACTTGAGTTTCTTTAAATATGACTTTGAGACGAACAGCAATTTTTAACGCAAGGATTTATATGAAAGTCAGGACGGTTATGAGCTAGAATTTTAGTTTTGTATACACTCCACCATAGGAATAATATGCCTAAATATATCAAAATTCAGAAAAAAAGAAAGTTTTAAGGGCGGTAGGGGGTTAAAACGCAATGTCAGGCATTACAAAACTTGGTGGGATTGAAGGTAAGAATCAATATGATTTTAATAAAAAATTTGCTTAGTTTGGCTATAATATAATCCCGTTAATTTGTAGGATGTCTGAAAATTTGCATTCCTTAAATTAATGTACTTTTAGAGATTTTTGCTTGTATTTTAATTTATTTCTTAAGATTTTTTCCTGTATTCTGAGCCCTTTGATTCGAAATTTGAATTTTCTATTTTTTCACTGTATTTTTTGCAAACTTAAACTAAATTGTCAAGTCTTATAAAAATGTTCGAACTACAATTCTTTAGGACTTTTCAAAAGTTATAATTCCTTTTTGAGATTTTTCCAAATATTATAAATCGTTTGGGTCGAAGTTTGAATTTTCTATTTTTCCACGGTATTTTTGTAAAATTAAATTAAAATGACAAGCCCTACTAAAAAATGACAAAAATAAATTTTTTTATGACTTTCCAATAATTATAATTCCTTTTTTGAGATTTTTTTAAGTATTGTGAATCGTTTAGATCAATTTCCTATTTTTCCACGATACTTTGTAAAATTTAATTAAAATGACAAGTTCCACTAAAAAATGGAAGAAATAAATTTTTATTTGTCTTTAAAAAAATTATAATTTATTTTATGAGATTTTTCCAAGTATTTTGATTCGCTTGAATCGAAATTGGAATTTTTTATTTTTTCACTTTTTTTTTCGTATAATTAAACATCATTGTCAAGGCCTACAAAAAAATGGATAAAATTAAATTTTGTAGGACTTTTCATAATTTATGAATTTTTCCTGTATGTTGAATCGTTTGGATTAAAATTTGAATTTTCTATTTTCCACTGTATTTTCGCAAAATTTAACTAAGTTGAAAAGTCCATTAAAAATTGGTTAAAATAAAATTATTCAGGACTTTTAAAAAGTTATTATTTCTTTTTGAGATTTTTTCCTGTATTTTGAATCGTTTGGATCGAAATTTGAATTTTCTCTTTTTCCGCGGTCTTTTCGTAAAAGTTAACTAAATTGTCAAGTATAATCAAAGAGATTTTAAATAAAATTGTTTGATACTTGTAAAAGCTATAATTCCTTTTTGAGATTCGTACCTGTATTTTGAATTGCTTGGATCAAAATTTGAATTTTCTATTTTTCCACGGTATTTTCATAAAATTAAACTAAAATTTTAAATCCATTCAAAAAAATTTTTTTAATAAAATTGTTTAGGACTGTTAAAAGTTATAATTCATTTTTGAGATTTTTTCCTGCTTTTTAAATCGTTTAAATCCCCGAAAAATTTGTTAAAATAAAATTATTATTTATGACTTTTCAAAAGTTATAATTCCTTTTTTACATTTTTTCACGAATTTTAAGTTGCATGGATCGAAATTTGAATATTCTATTTACAACGGTATTTTCGTAAAATTGAACTAAATTGTCAAGTCCAATCAAAAAATTATAAAATAAAATTGTTTAGGACTTTTAGAAGTTGGAATTTCTTTTTGAGATTTTTTCCTGTGTGTTGAATTGTTTGGATCAAAAGGTTAAATTTTCCACGGTATTTTCTTGAAATTAAACTAAATTGTCTAATCCCCAAAAAGCCTGTTAGAATAAAATTATTATTCAGTACTTTTCAAAAGTTATGATTTCTTTTCGAGATTTTTCCACGTAGTTGGGACGTTTGGATTGAAATGTGAAATTTCTATTTTCCAGTGTCTTTTCCTAAAATTAAACTTCATTATCAAGTCCTGTATAAATTGTTCAAATAAAATAATTTAGTACTTTTCAAAAGTTATAATTCCTACATGAGATTCTTCAACGTATTTTGAATCATTTGGATCCAAAATTTAAACGTTCTATTTTTGACTGTATTTTCGTAAAATTAATCTTTATTGTCAAGCCCTACCAAAAAATGGAAAATATACACTTTTTTAGGACTTTTCTAAAATTACAATCCCTTTTTTGAGATTTTTTCCTGCATTTTCAATCGTTGAAATCAAATTTTCAAATTTTCCACTGTATTTTCGTCAAATTAAACTAAAATTACAAGCACTACCAAAAATGGATAAAGTAACACGTTTTGGACTTTTCAAAAGTTATCATTCCTTTTTGAAATTTTTTCCTGCATTTGCATTCATTTTGCTCGAATTTTGACTTCCTGTTGTTCCACAGCATCTTCGATGACTAAAACTATAATGACAAACCGTTCCAAAAAATGGATAAAATTAAATCTTGTAGGACTTTTCATAATTTATTATTTTTTCCTGTATTTTGAATCTTTTGGAACAAAATTTCAAATTTCAAAACTTCCACGGTATTTTCTTAAAATTAAACTAAATTGTCAAGTCCCAAAATTTCTATTTTTCCACGGTGTTTTCGTAAAAATAAACTCGCAATTTCGAGTGCGCCTAGGGCGCGCGAAGGTTCAATCTCGCGCTTCGTGCTCAGATATCTATTTTCAGCATTTGGAATGCTTGAAAAAAACTTTATCAAAAAGATCTCTTTTAGATGGTAGTATTTATATGTGTCTTCATATTCTGAATTGTCTACTTACTTAAGTATAGTCAAAGATTAAGTTTCTCAAAGCTCTGTAGGCTTTGACGTACACATTCTCAGCGTGACACTCGCACTGCGCGCTCGATTTCCGACAGACATTTGTGAATAGGTTTTGTTGAATTTTTTTCTCGTAACTTTCGTCGTTTTTCCACACTGTTTTTTTTTATTTTATTTTTTTCAACGTTATTTTTCGCGAATAAAACAAAAGGTACGCGTCCTATCAAAAAGTGATTCTTAACGAAATTGTAGATCGTTTTTGGAATAACTATGTTTGTTAATTCGTCTTTTTTCGTATCCTACATAGTTTATCTACAAAATGGAATTTCTTATTATTTTTTTGTGCAATCAAAATTTGAATTTTTGATTTAAAAAAAAAATCCAAAAATTAGTCATGATAATCTTGTAGGTCTTTTAAAAATAAATGTTTTTCTTCCCTTGACCTTTTTCATATCGTGCGTTTGTTGGCTTAAAATTTTGATTTTCGGTTGATTTAAAAAACTTTGAAAACGCTATATTTCTGAGAATTTCCTTTTTATCGAAAAAAATCATAAGGATAAATTGTTTGTTCTTTTTAATACTATAAATATCCATACATAGAATTTTCAAATTCAGAAAAAAGTGGTCTAAAAAATTTTCAAAATGCGCTCACTTTTTGAATTTCTGTAAAAAAGGCTGGTTAACGAACTCATCCTTTCTTTTGGGACCTAAAAAATGAGTACCAAAGATGGATTTGATTCAGGGGGTCCTGAAACGTGGAGATCCGTGGAAAAACTGTGATGTCAAATTTCCCACAATTCTAATACTTTCTCAATCATAAATGATGAGAAAGTACAAATGGATAAAATCTAACTAAATGTGCAAGTTCTAAAAAAATGGTTGAAATAAAATTATTTAAGACTTTTTAAAACTTATAATTCTTTTTTGGGATTTTTTTCCTGTATTTTGAGTCGATTGGATCCAAATTTTAATTCTCTATTTTTCCACGGAATTTTCGTAAGATTAAACTAATTTGTCAAGTCCAATCAACAAATTTTTAAATAAAATTTTAGGCGTTTTAAATGTTATAATTCCTTTTTGAGATGTTTTCCTGAATTTTCAAACGTTTGGATTAAAATTTAAATGTTAATTCCTCGTATTTTGAAATGTTTCGATTGAAATTTGAAATTTCTATTTGTCCACTGTGTTTTCGTGAAATTAAACCTAATTGTCAAGCACAACTAAAAACTAGAAGAAATAAATTTTTTTATGACTTTTGAAAACTTATAATTGCTTTTTAGAAATTTTTTCTCCGTATTTTCAATCGTTCATATGGAAATTCGATTTTTCTATTTTTCTATCGTATTTTCGTAAAAGTCAACTAAATTGCCAAGTACAATACAAAATTGTTTAGATAAAATTATTGAGGACTTTTTGAAAATTATAATTCCTTTTTTGAGATTTAATCATGGATATTGAATCACTTGGATCGTAATTTCGATTTTCTATTTTCCACGGTATTTTTGTAAAATCTAATTAAATATTCATAAACTTTAAAATTTCTACTATATTTTATCTGAAACTTTATTAAACAGTAACAAAAATTATTCTATAGGAAAATGAGATTTCGAAAAAACCTGGTTAGCATAATATATGTGTTTGATTTTTAAATAATTTTTTAAGAAACAAACCAAGTTTCTATAAGAATGTTGATTATAAAACTGTATACTTTAATTCTTCATTTAATAATAGTAGATGTACAGGCTGCGTTCTGGATCACGATTCCTACCTTACCGACATCTAGATGCATCGACCTGTAGTGGTTCGTGTCCGTGCTAAGCTTTGAGATCTTTCTCGAAGGATCCTGATGACGTCACGATTGCGCAATAGTCTGTCGCCAAATTCATGTGAGCAGGTTCAAGGGTATAACGTGCATGTGTCAAGGTTAAATGAGAAAAACAAGGATGATTTATTGCTTCCTGACAGATAAGACGTTTGTTAAATGCGCAAAAGATGCAGGTATATAGGTGAAATTTTAAATAGCGAGCTACGTATGGCATCCTGTTTTGACTGTTTATTTGATTTATTGCTTCCTGATAAATGATACTTTAGCTAAAAATTCCTGCCTTTATTTGTTTAATGCGTAAAACATGCCGGTGGACAGATGAAATTTGATATGAGCGTTATGCATGGCATCCTGTTTTGATTTGAAAATTCCTGCCTTATTTGTTTAATACGTATAAGCGTATAGAAGATTCTAGGAAGATTTAATGACGTCATTGAATAATATTGCGCAATTGTGTGAAGACAGAATTTGCGAAAAACAAGTTTCAAGGTTATTACATGCGTGTGTTCAGATAATATATTTAATTATTTATTTGATGCGTATAAGCTTCTCGAATGTTCTTTGCGGGTCTGTCGTTTCTAAGACAAAGAAAGAGATTTATATTTATGGGTAGGAGAATAAAAGATTAAAGGTTATTTTCAATGACGCATTACATTTTGCGATGTTAAAAAATTATATGATACGCGTGTCGATTATAATGTAGAACCTTCTAGAACAATGTTTCATCATATTATGCAATATCAGACAATATTGTGCAAAAGTCTTCAGAAATTGGTGGAGGGGGTAAGCGTCTATAAAATAAGGGTAGCTCTACTCCTTTATCAGTTTATTACCAGATGTCAGATTGTAAAGAAGAAAGGCAACAAGAGCTAAAAATCGTTTAAACGTATTTCTAAATAACATTCGAGAATTAAAAGAAGTGATCCAAGCGCGAATCGATTTACATACTTTAAAGCTACGAAATTACAAACATCAAAAGAGTAACAACACAACTTGGAGTGCGGTATATTGTCACAGTAGAAAACAAATTTACTGTGTTTCTACCAGCAAGGATGACCAATCTGCTGAATGAAGATGAAAATTTGCTACTAGGAATGAAAAAATCCAGTGAAGATGGCGACCTCTGCATGCGGTATTTGGGTGGACGCTACAGTTCCATCGAATTTGTGAAGAAAGCAATATAAAGCGTCTGCAGTTTCTCAATTATCACTCAGTCTGTGACAAGCTTCAGTGAGATATTCATCATGTCTTATACACCACGAAACCAAATGTTACATACGACCACATACAACCTGAATTCATCATTCACAAAGCAAATTGTCATCGGTGTTGACTTTAAAAAATACGGACATCTCGCCTCATCAGTGAAACTGCAGGCCAGTCATCCTCGTTCGGTTGTAACCCTGAATCCAGAAGAGTGGAAATTATTCAAAAGTTACTTCAACCTCATTTTCCTGTTTTTTGATGGTCAAGAGAAGTACCAATGAATCGACTGCGGAAATTTCCATATATAAATGACTGTATCGTTTGTTGATTATATAGTAGCTTTGGAGCAACATCAAGGAAACCAAAAATACTATCCCTTTAGTGCTGCAAGTAACAACGTTTGCTGTTCTCCAGGAAGTCAGCCCTTGTGTCGACCGGTATCTTCTGGATCTAAGTGTTATGCCGTTTCAACGTACAAAACACGTCATTATTGAAACCATCGTTGAAAGTATTTGGCGTAAAGTGAAATCACCATCTGTGAAAATTGTAAAATCTTATATACGAAAAAATTATACAAGTTTAAAGAGTCAGGCAGTGAAAAAATTAATATTTGATAATCTTATGCGTTTTGAAATTCTGTTTCTTGAAATGATTACTTTTTAAAATCAGAATGTGTGTGAAGAAGTGATCGAGAAATTAAAAGGACTCAGATGTGTGAATGGTACCTTTATACATTAAAATTTCATGTATTTTGTTTGTAAGAAAAATTTAAACAAATGTAATTTAAACCAAATTCGCCTTTTTCATTTAGTAGATTAAGGATAGGTAGATATGTAAGTCAAAAAAAAGAAATATG
>NC_046662.1:82458679-82475140 GCF_010883055.1 Belonocnema kinseyi | reverse complement strand
TCATATACGTCACTTGTTCAGTATTCTTGCAATGACTTATAGTAAATATTTCAGTTGTCCAATTTGGTGTGTAGCCTTTCTCAAAAAAATGCTTGAATTTACTTATACGAACTTTATCTCCAACTTTAAATTTCGCTTTTTCAACAGCTTGTTTTACACTGTAATTTTTTTATACATAACACAACAATTTTTTCTCATTTTGTTTAGTATTATCTTTTGGTTTCATTTGAATAGTCTGATGTCTACTACTCATATCATTGTAAGATGAAACTAAATCTTTCTACATATCTATCCACTTGTAATTTCCCTGTAAGCTAAATTGCATCCACATTTTATTCTTTAAAGTACGATTAAATCGCTCGCAAATGGATGCTTTTAAATTACTAAACGTCGAGTACAAATTTATTTTGTATCGCTTCATAAGATTTTCAAATTGCGAATTGTAAAATTATTTTCCTCTATAAACTTCTAAATTTTTCGGTATGCGCCCCTCATCAAGTACAGATTCCATGGCTGCAGTTACATCTTCACCCTTCTTTGATTTAACGGGGACAAGAAAATTTTGAATATATGTCAATTACTCTTAAGATGTACTTGTATCTTCTGTTTACTCTCTCGTATGGTTGCATTTCAACAAGATCAGCTTGCCAGGTCTCATCAATTCCACGAATATCGAAATTTCGACGTTCGTAATTTCGTCTAGCTGATTTGTGCAGCTACTTCACCAACTGCAGCTTCTCAGTGCCCATTTTTGAGTGCATTCAGCCTGGTGTTTAATTGACTAATGAGCTCAGAATTTCGATACACTAATTTTTGAATTGATTCAACATCAATTTTCGCATTTTTAAAAAGTTTATCTGTGGAATTTTCCAGAGTTTAAATCATCATTGTATTATTGACTACTTCAGTGCGCAAAGAAGCTACAACATCATATATAGTCTGAAGTTCACGCTGTATCTTATGTTGCACCATATTCAGATTCACAGCATCATATAGTTCTTGAGCTTCAGCCACTTTACACAGCCTCTTATTATTTATATCATAATTTCCTTCAGATGTGACTTTGAAGCCAATTCCAGGAGTACCGTGACTTGTACTATGTGCTCGCTTGGAATGACATCCGAATACATCGATGCACATCTTGAAAAATAATGAATATCTTGATGAAAATCCATTAATATATCATTTCAGCTTCCCGTAGTTCTTCGATAATTGATATAATTTCGTTGGTGTGACTTGGATTACCAGCTGCTTGATACGCTAGGAGTAAGCGTAATCGGTATACCAATTCATTCGGATCATTCCAGTAACTGAAATCCATTAGATTTTTCTCTCTAGCAATATCTTGATCAATCTTGATCAATCTTGAGCAATCTCTTGAGGTACTTATTTAAATAAAAGTTCAAGCAAGCCTTTACTTTTGGAAAAATTTAAATTACCCACATGAATATAGTTCTGACTGAAATTTATCTAAGAATCTCCAATCATTAATTTATCTTTCGTTAATTTTCTTACTCCATACACATTATCGAGTTCTCTACTTCGTTCGCCTGACAATATGAGATACTTGTTTGCATCATCATCAATCTATGAAGATGTAGGTATTTCAGAGTTGTTTTCAGCTTCACTAGCAGTTGATGTCTCTAAATTACTGGGATCTACATTCTCATCTGCTTCTTCCTCACAGTCGTTAATTGATTTATATGACAAATCATCGTCATCAATAATTTCTACAGCTTAATTCTTTGCTTCTTCTTTCCATCTAATTGGTTCAACTTTTTTATGTTCTTGAAACCGCTAACAATTTTTTCGAGTGGATTAACAATGGGTTTAAAAGTGTCACTTAATGTGCGCTCAACTGTTTCTTTGCCCAACTTTATTAACCTATGTTTTCGTTGAATTGATTTACTAGCTCTAGCAATTTGTTGCAAAATATTCTTTTGCTTTTGAAAATTCTCCTGACGCGAAGACATGTTGATGCATCAACGTCTAAGTTGTGACTGTTTTTATATTGATCATTACACATGTATATATTACTTTTTCAGATTTATGAAACAATCAAAACCTTTCCTATATCTACCCTGGTTAAGATTCCTATCCTTGTCAATTATAACGAATCCATACTTGTCATCATTCCAGCATGTTGAACATACATTTTTAAATTGTGGGTAAGCCATATCAGTATTTACATGATCATCATAAATGTGCTTTAGATTCATTTCATCTTGCCTGAATAATACAAGTAAATAAACATTGTCGCGTACAAGATGTTTCGGAATATGAGCATATGTCTGACTCAAGTATAAACAGTCGACATCCTTTTGTCTACCCATAGAAAAGAATGCTCTTATGTTATCTTGTTTCTCACGAGCCACATCATCAGATACAATTACTGAGTTGTATTTCGCTTCACTTGGCATTATAACCTCTTCATGCTCATTGAAAGGATAGTACTCAACGCCATCTACTGATTGAAGGACTTTTTCCCAAAATTCATACTTTGCTTGTTTTAGAGATTTTGAGTAGTACTTAAATATTTTCAAATCTCAAGTCATTTGGATGTATCAGTAGAGCCAGCAAAGCATTTGTCTTTCCACAGTTGGAAGGTCCACAAAATATAGCTCGTACACTTTTTGGTAGCAAATGTCTGTGTCGTTTTTCCCTATTCTCTTTTTGAACAAGCGAATCAAAATTTTGAATAGGTAGTTTCGCAGGTTGCGCTTCAAACTGCATATTGACAAAGACTGACTGGAAAACCTATAAATATCCTGGTTATATATGTTGACCTTCAGTCTGAAAGTATCCCTTGCATAGATATGATCATTCACAGAGGCAAAACAGTCAGTCGTAAACGAATACAAGATATAAACGGATATAAGATAGGGGAAGTACCATCTCATTGCATTTACTTACCAGTCATTGTGCAGGCAATAGATCATATACAGATCCGTATAGTTGATCAAGACGGGTATTTAGTCAATTTTCGTGGTGAAGTTGTAATAATCAGACTGCACATCAAGTCTCTCTAATAATGGGTATCGTTTTCAACCAAAAGATTGGCTTTGGTTATAATAAACCAGCACAATGTCACAAACTAATCAGTCGACATAGAGCAGTCAAAGGATTAACACTTCAAAGTGCTCTCTTCTTAAAAAGTCTAGGCCTGCAGCTCAGAAGAAGAAGAAGAGAATAAAGAGATTTAAGATTTTTTGCACCTGCATCTGTCAATTTGTCTATCAGCGATTGATTATTTGCCATGGAAGGGGAAATTTTGAATATTCAAGCACCAATCATCTTTGATGAGTCAATTGCACACTGCGAAATTCATGCACACCAGCCTTATGCCTCATCGACCTTCAACAATAGTCATGAAATTCGGATCGCTGTTCAAAATCAGGACCAGTGTCTCTTGCCGAGCAAAAGTTCACAACAAATCTTTAGTTTCTAATGCCATCTGTCATTTGTTTGAAGAAGCAAGATATGAAATCAATGCAATAAAAATTGATAGAAATAAAAATGTTGGTCTGACTAGTCTCATGAAAAATTATGTATCGCTAAATCCAGGACAATCACGATACATACACAATACTGGTTGGCTTGATGTAAATAATAACAATCAATCACTAACAAACGTCACTGGCTACTTTGACGTAGCCATACCTCTTAGCATGATATTTGGTTTTGCTGAAGATTATCATAAAATCATTGTCAATACTAAACATGAACTCGTTTTGACTAGATCACAGAGTAATATAAATGCCATCTTGCAAACAGCTCCCCTTGAGCAGTATAAAATTAAAATCAATAAAATGGAGTGGTTATTGCTTAGTGTTAGATTGTCTGATTCACGAAAATTTCAGTTGCTAAAATATATTGAAAAAGATCCATCTATTCGAATAAGTTTTCGAACTTGGGAACTATATGAATATCCTCTAGTTCCAGTGACTTCAAACCATGTTTGGACTGTAAACACTTCAACATAATTGAAAAAACCAAGATTTGTTGTACTTGGATTTCAGAAAACAGAAAAAATAATACTGCTAGAAACTGTAGCAAGTTTGATCATTGTAATACGACTAATGTAAAACTATTTTTATTTGATTGGTACTATCCTTATAGAAATTTGAATCTTAATATTAATCGAAATCAATATACTCTTCTTTATGAAATGTATACAAACTTTCAAGTTAATTACTATCGTAAAGAACCACAACCACTGCTATCGAGAAGAGAATTTATAGATCATGCACCTCTAGTAGTGATTGACTGCTCTAAACAGAATGAGTCACTGAAATACGAGTCAGTTGACGTTCGTTTCGAATTTCAAACTAGTGAAAATTTTCCCGCTCGAGCATCGGCATATTGCTTAATTTTGCACGATCGTATAGTTGAGTATAAACCAATAAGTTGGGTGGTGAAAAAGTTGGTATAAAAATGCTGTAATAAATTAGAAATAATTTAGTTGCATTCAAGATGCAGTACTTGGTGAATATGCAGGGGTTCAAGTTGCCGGAAAATAAATTTCTATTAAAAGAATTGGCTATGTTACCACTCTTTGATGAAACAGGCAAAATATTCTTTCCTCTTTCAACCACCCTGCATGTGGAAACACGTTCCACCAAAATATAAGTCTATAAACAAATGAACAGAGCGCCATCATCATGGAATACCATGGAATGCTGGTAAATTACCGTATTCTTTAGTACCTGTAAAACTCGAGGATACTTTAGAAGATGCATCAACAATTTATGTAAAAGGATTGAAAAAAAAATTGGTTAAAACAATTTGTAGAAATATCATGCGAAATTGTTGACCTGCTTGATCTGAAATGTCTTTCACTGCAGAAATTGCGTGAGATATATGAACTTGAAAATATTATGTGTATGAATCATATGTATAAAAATTCTTCCAATTGCGCAATTGAAAATGTAATTTTATTGGAAGATTGGATGATTTCAGAAGAGTACTTATACGCTGATAATCATTTATATTTATAGAGAGATTATAATAAGTGCGAATAGTAGATATGCGAAAGGGTAGATCATCGAACATCGTTGTCATTGTGGCTTCAAGAAACCTCGTCCTCAGCATTGGGACATTACGTCTGCTGTATCAGGTTGCATCCGATAGCTAAATTAATTTAAGAAAAATGCTCAGCATTTAACTTTTTTCAATTTTAAATAAAGCAAATAATTTTTTGATTTAAAGAAATTCACTTGAACTTATTTTTTTTCAGGGTTGTATTCAATAAAAAACATCATTTTATATTTAATTTTTTTTATTTTTGTTTTGCAATAACTTTGGTTTTGTACAAATAATTGTACAGTTTTTTTCAATTCCTTCTTATAGTTTTTACATATATACACTTTACATTATATTTATATTACAAAAGATTATTTTCATTCCAAGCGCTACATACTATAAATCTGATGCATTAGGCTTTTTCTATACAGTATATAATCTGTCTCTCTCATTCCTACACTCGTATATATAATTTTTCACTATCTTAGGGTTATATACAGTATATTCTATCTCTCTCATTCCTCCACTCATATTTCACCTCGTTTTTGTTTTTCTTCTCATATATACAATCTTAATAGCCTGAAATGACAATTTTTTTTACACATATGCAAAGAATGAATAATTATATACATTTTTACATTGCATCGACTTCCATGGGATCATAGGCTCTGTATTTATACCCCCATGGAAGACTATCTGTAGTACCAGGGAGCAGCATTCGTTTGTCATCATGCCAGCTGAGAGCAATCTTCTCTTGGATGATGGTGTGCACTTCATGCTTTCGGCTTCGGATTAGGTGTTGAGTTTTAATCAGATTCTGACAAGAAATAAGAGTTTGCTTATAGTCATCGAATGTTATGGTTTTCAATGTTGATCCTTTTGTACCTTTGGCTCACTTTTTTTCATCTTCTTCATCGAAAACTTCATATGCATATAATTTTGATCTCAAGCCCACAAATTCGGTCATTATTTTTCCGTTGCATTCATCTTTCATTAATCCCAAAACTTTTTTATTTTTTAGAGGAATTCCGTAAACATTGTCTGTTGGATAATCTGATGTGTTAAATTTATGGTAGTCTCGTTTAATATATTCGTAAAAGTTGGGAACAGTGAAATGATAGATGAGACTGTCTGTATCCTTATATACGAGTAGCAATTTTGCAGAATTTCCAAAATTTGGTAGAATATAGTTGTAATGAAAATCATACGTGATGATTTTTGAAATATAAAGGACTGTGAAACCAATGTAGATAGGTTTATTGAAAAAATATCTTTGTTTAGTTCATTGCAACAATAATCATACTTTCATCAAATATGGTACAGCTATGAAAGTTTGGCTTAGCAATTAGAGCTTTTGCTCCATATCTCCCCTCCCATTTTGTCACAAGCTTGACATCTTTGTGCTTCCTAACATTTTCCATTGTCTTTCCAAAAAACAGAATTGTTCATCAATTTATAGAAATTTTTCTCAAATTCATTAGTTGCTCTTTTTCTGTGTTGAGTGTTTAAATCAATATATTCTTTTAGCCACGCTTTTTGCTTGAATTTTAGCGCTCGATGAATTTTAGTTAGTTTCATGCCTAATTCAAAGTACATTTTTAGGTTTCGGTAGTGTAGTACATACTTTTTCTTTAGTAGCAAATTGGTTCCTAATTTTGGAATCTGACATTTTGAACCAGGAGGCACAAAGTGTTCAGGACATAATGGAAGGGCCTTGTGCAAATCGTGAAGCTCTTCAGGATATTCTAGATCCACTTCAAGAATGTAACCTTCAGGTGAATCATCGGGCACATTCAAAAAGTTTGGATTATTTTCGAAATTTTCAAACCATTCAAAATCTTGATATGGTAAAAACTCACTCATAGTTTTACCATACTGATTGTTAATATTCAAATAAAAAATGTATGATTCCGGATCACATGGATTAAAATCTTTCTCCATAAATCTATTGTTTGCTTTTGCAAAACGGTTAGAGTATTGTAAAACGCCAACCTTTGATTGCTTTCGGAATTAAGAGTAGCATTTCTACATCAGCCAGTAAGTGTAGTTCGATTCCAGTGTACCTTAGCATTGCATCAAAAGAAAGTCCCGGTGCTGAATAATAATGTAATGGATCTAATTTATATGTTACAAAACAAGTTTTTCAAAAATTAAAAAAAATGTCAGCCAAAAGTAAAACATCGGTTTTGAGGTACAAATCGGAATGCTGTCCTAAATTTTGCAAATTAAACGTTTCCCATACTTTACAAGCGTGTTGAATGTGGCAATCGTTTAATTTGGAATAAAATACCTCTTTTGGAGGTAAACTGTCTTTCTCTAATTTCTTTCAACTATCAATGTAGTCATATGGGAAGAGACTTTTTCTTGTTAACAAATTGAATTCACTGTTATTTTTCCAAAATTTTCTAGTTATTGTTTTTTCGCTGTCATTGAGATATGAGGCTAATTTTTCCAAGCTACTCGGCATATATATATACTTTTCTTTATTTACAGGTAGTAAGGAGACATGTCCATCAAAACGTTGTGCTAATTCTTTAATGAAAAAGTGTGAGTCGTAGCCAGATAAATTATGAAAAACTACTGGAATGATATGAGAATCTTTGTAATTAATGTTGCAGCTTCCATGTGCTGGACTACGGTACTTACCTGTAAAGTGGCAATATTCGCAATGTTGAACATCATCTTTCTTAGAATCTTTTTCGCAAATGTGACACAATTTTGCATTTTAAAATTCTTGTTTTTGCTTCGAAGTTAATTTTTCCATTGGTACTGGATTTTTCAAGAGAGAATTTACTTTTAACGCTAAATCTTTTAATTCTTTTATAAACCATTCAATGCAATCCTCTTCACGGTATACTTTAGGTTCTGAGGTCGAATAGTTCCAGCTAACTGGTTCCAGCAACTGGTTCCAGCTAACATTCAATGTCTTCTATCTGTAATTTTTACACTTTAATATGTTCCTACCATCCTTTTCTGTTGAAAGCATTACTCTACAATTATTCAGATTTTCACAATCAGCTCTCTGGTTGATCAGAGATTTTTCAAATATAAAGTGACACAAGCACCTATCGCAAAACCATGTGCGAGGATTTTCTTTCGTAAACTGTGATTTTATGACTCGAGAGAAGTTTTTAATCCATGCGAAATGATACACTGGATTACTTTCAAAGTCATTGTTATCATAATCAAAATCGGTATTTTCAATCATTAGCTGGTGAATTGTAGGACATTTTGATAATTCATTGCTTATATAAAGAGGGGCAATCTCATCCTTTTTCCTATTTTCCTCATGTTCTATACCATAAATATTTATACGCATTTGATTTATTATTTCATATTTTTTGATATCTTGAAAAGTGATTGGAAAGTTAATTTCATCACGTTTCAAGAGCGTATCAAAATGTGGGTAGGAAAAGACGTGATCTACGTGGTTGTCAGCAGGGCAAAGAGCGGCAATTACCGACCAGAGAAAACAGTACTCGTCACTGTTTCTAACATTTACAACTGCTTTTTTGTCACTTATAAATTTAGGTAATCGTAGGAAAGTTGATGAGCCTACTGCAAAGGTGAGTATTTATTTATATTAACATCTAAATTTATAATCTCTTTTAGTCTCCAGCCAGATTTTTTTTGCTGTGATTCCTCTACTTTAGTTAAAAGTTGCTCTCTAACCTTACTTTCAAACCATACATTTATTTCGGTTGCTTCTAAAATAAATTCATTTTTAGTATTAAAAATTTTTATTGATTCGATTTTCCTACCCTCTTCTATAGCAATAAATTTTGCTGCAAGAATAACATTCATTTTCAAGTCCCCCACAAAAGTTTTCAAAGCATTTTTAAGTCTATGTGTAATCATTGTTTTTGCATCCATGGAAAAATAATCTAAATCTTTATGTTTTAGATTTATAACCAAACCTGTTCTCACTCGACTTTTAAAAGCAGACTCCAGATCCTGCTATCTGATTCAATCTCCTTTCCTATCCAAACCTTCATTCACGCCAGTTCCACTCTTAAGAAGTTTCTTGAATGTGCGGTTTTTGGAGGTTAGTAGTCCAATTGTTGACTGCAATTTATTTTTTTCCCCTAGAGAGAGAGATGCTCCTTTCCTTTTAGTCAAAGCATCATCTATCAGGAATTTTCAAATTAAATTAATAATCAAACAGGATGCCATGCATAACCCTCATAACAAATTTCATCTGTCTACCTGCCTCTTTTGCGCGTTAAACAAATAAAGGCAGGAATTTTTAGCTAAAAGTATCATCTATCGGGAAGCAATAAATCAAATAAATAGTTAAAACAGGATGCCATACGTTGCTCTCCATACAAAATTTCACATATGCACCTGCATCTTTTGCGCATTTAACGAACTTCTTATCTGTCAGGAAGCAATAAATCATCCTTGTTTTTCTCACAATGACCTTGAACCTGTTTACATGAATTTGGCTACAGACTATTGCGCAATCGTGACGTCATCAGGATCCTTCGAGAAAGATCTCAAAGCTTAGCACGGACACGAACCACTGCAGGTCGAAGCTTCTCGATGCCGGTAAGGTAGAAATCGTGGTCCAGAACGCAGCCTGCACATCTACTAATAATGAAATAACGAAATTCTACCAAATTTTTTACAACTGCATTCATATTTGTTTAAATTCGCCTAAAATTATAAGACACCTTGGAAATGATTTGTAAATACTTTGTAAATGTTTAAGTCTCTTGAAATTGCCTCATATTTTTCTAAACATTCTAAAATACTTCCAAAGCTTTGAAAGCCCTTCAAGCTTTTGAATTGAATAAAAAATTATGGGAATTCTTTAAATTTTCTTTTCTCTTTGGAAATTTCTTGAATATTTGAAATAATTTGAAACCTCATTAAATTACAGCAATCAATTCAAAATTTCCATGTAAAATTTTTAAATAATATAAAATATTTAAAATCCTTCAGAATCGTTTGAAACTTTTCAAATATTTTAAAAATACCGTCGGATTTGAAATAATTATTGGAACACTCTATCAATCGATCCTTAGGATCAATTAGATAATTAGTTGAAAAATGTATTAAAATTCCTGAAAATATGTTCAATTAAAAGCTCCTGAAAATGCCTTAGGTGATTTAAATATAGCATGCAATCCTTTAAATCCTTTCAAATTATTGAAATCTATTAAAACTTTCTCCGAATGTTTAAAAATACCTAGAAATATTTTTAAAGACTTCAAGATAATTTAGAAATAGGTATAGACTTGAATTGAAATGTTTATTGAAAGAAAAGGGTCTACTTGTGATCTTTTATTTTAAAAAGTGACTCAAGAAGTGATTTGAGAAGAAAAGTTACCAGGCTGTGACTGCGTGGCAGCCCTGATTATTTTGACAGTTTCTTTTCACAGAAATTTCCGGGTTTTTGCATTCTTTGCAAACTTTGATTTAACTTTTTGTTGATTTTTGAACTTTGATTTAAAATTAATTTGTTTCAAATTTTGGTTTAAAAATGTCCTTTTTTAGTTGAAAATTCATCTTTTTTAGTAGAAATGAACCTTTGGGTTGGAAATTCATATTTTTGGTCAAAAGTTCAATCATTCTAGTTAAAAATTTATTGCTTTAATTCAAAATTTATGTTCTTGCTTTAAAATTCAACTCTTCCAAAGATAAAGGTTTTAAATTTCAATTCAAAATTCATCACTTTGTTTAAAAATGTAACTCTTTTCCTGAGCTCTAATTTTTTTAACTTAAAATTTAATTATTTAAGTTTTGGTGAGCAAGTTATCTTTTTTGATGATAATTAATTTTTTGTGGTTGAAAATGAAACTGTTTCAGTTAAAATTCACTGTTTCAGTTAAAAACTCATATTTAAAATTTCCTTCTTCCAAATTTTCGAAAAAGAAAGTGCTTTAAGTAGTTTTTAAAGTAGAAGTAGTATTTCTAAAAGAATATATTTTTGAATTTTAATATATATGTTTTGCATTCTTCGTTATTAATTTTCCTTTTTTCTTGAAAATTCATCTAGATGCAGTTAAAAGCTAAACACTTCTGTTATTATTTATTTTTTTGTTGCGAGATTCATCATTTTAATTAAAAATTGAACTCTTTTTAAAAATATAACTAAATTGTTGAAAATCAATTTTTCAACTAAAAATTTATCTATTTTTCTGAAAATCAGTTTTTTTTTGCTCAGGACTAGATTTTTCTACGAAAAATCCAACTATTCTATTTTTGAATGAAAATTCATCTATGTGGTTGAAAATTGATATTCTTTATTAAAAAATAAAACAGTTTTTTTTTAATGGTTGTGATTTGTGGAAAAATCGCCTTTTTGTAGAGAATTAATATTATTTGTTGAAAATTCATTTTTTTGGTGTGGCAAAATTCAACAATTCCAGTTTAGGACTCAAAATTTTACTTGAAAATATTCATCAGTTTGGTTGAAAATTAATATTTTCTATTGTCAATTTAATCGTCGCACCTTGGGTTGAAATTCACCTTTTCCAATTTAAAATTTAATAATAAGGATGTAAATTTGCTTCTTTGTGTAAATGGAAAAAACACGTATTAAAAAAACGACCTTTTTGTCAAAAAATCGAAGTTTTTTTGTAGGAAATAATTTTTGTTAGTTAATCTCATTCTTGAAATAAAAATATAAAACATATAAGAATTAATTTTTGTCATAGAAGTTTCATAATTTTAATTACAATTTATTTGTATGGTCGAAAAATGAACTATTTTATTGAAAACTTGTTTTTTCTTTGAAAGAAAAGGAATTTTTTACCGAAAATTTAAATATTTTATTGAAAATTTGTTGTTTTTTTTAAATTATTTTTTTTGTCGACAAAAAAACAACTATTTTTCCGGCTAAAAAATAGGTGATGCCCCTATTCTGCAACTGCAGCTGCTTTTTGTTGTTCGGTAATGGTTACATTTTTACCAGAAAAATTAACTTATATTTTTGGATGAAATTGTTTTTTTTTCGAATGAAAATTGAACTATTTGGTTCGAAATAAATGTTTTTTATCCAGAAATTTAACTATTTGTTTAAAAACGTATTTACTCTGTAAAAGAAAAATCCTTTTTTTTTGTAGCAAATTATTCTTTATAGTTGAAAATTCATATTTTTGGTATATACCTATAATTCAACTATTCAAGTCGAAGATTCATAATTTTATTTCAAAATTAATCTTTTTAGTTGCAAATATAATATACTTCTTTGGTTGAACATTTATTTTATAACTAAAAATTTAATTATTTAATTTTTGGTTAAAAAATGATCTTCTTTAGTTGAAAATTCATCTTTTTGGTAAAAATGAATCTTCTGTGTTGAAAATTCATTTTTTTTAAATTCGCTTATTCTAGTAAAAAATAAACGTTTTACTTGAAAACTCATCTTTCGGTTTTAAAAATCCTCTATTTCGAAGACAAAGATTTAAAATTGTAGTTAAAAATTCATCACTTTGTTTAAAAATGTATATAACTCTTCTTGACAATCATATTTTTGGGAAAGTTTTTTTTGTTGTTGTGAAAAGTAAAGTAACTAATTACAATTGTTTATTCAATAGTTGTAATCATAAATTCATTTGTTTGCTTGAGCATTAATTTTTTAACTGAACGTTTAATTATTTAAGTTTTGATGGACAATTTATCTTTTTCAGTAAAAATTAATTTTTTGCTGTTGAAAATGCAACTGTTTCAGTTGAAGATTCATTGTTATATGTCAGAACAAATCTTTTTATTTAATATTCAACTATTCCAATTAAAGATTCGTCATTTTAGTTGAAAATTCATCAATTAAGTTGCAAAGTTAACTATTTTGTTGAAAATCTATTTTATTTGTTAATTTTAATTAAAGTTAATTTTTTTAATTAAAAGTTTAACCATTCCATGCTTTATTATAAACTGGTATTTTTTAGTGGGAAATTTAAGTATTTGTTTCGAAATTAATTTATTTTTCAATTTTTTGCTCTGTTGTGTTGAACGATGTTTAGAATAAACGTCATGAATTAAAATAAATGTTTTTCGTTCAGCGGAAAATATGAAAATTTTACTTTCATTTGACCGGGAAAATTAAAAAACTTAACCGAGAAAAAAAGGAAAAACTGAAAAAACTGGATTCATTTTATTTGAGCATTCTTCTCTGAAATCTAGAATACAAACTTTTAATTTTGAATTCAGAATTTGTGTTGTCTAAGCGTATTTTAAATAAGGAATTGTTAAATTTAAGTGTATTAAAAATTTCCATTTTTATCTGATTGTTTAAGTTTCTTTTTTCAGGTAGATACTAAAATAAATGTGATATCTGAAGAATTGAGAGCCTCTTTTGATATTTGTATTGCGGCTGACTGATTGAATATGATTCAGCTGACTCATTATATTCATTATTTCAATAATTTTGCTTAATTTCGAAAAAGAATTAAAACTGTGATTTAGTAGAAAGGAGTTCAAAAAATCTCTGTTCCAAGTCAACGTTCATCACAATTTAAAATTTCCTCCTTCCGAATTCAGAAAAAAGTACTTCACGTAGATTTATAGTAGAGGTTGTATTTCGAAGAGAAAATTTTTCTCAAATTAAAGACTTTTTGTTTCATTTTTCGTTTACCTTTTTTCTTTAAACATCATCTACTTGCAGTTAAAAGTGAAACACTTTTCTTGAAAATTAATTTCTTTTGTTATGATATTCTAGGTTGAAAATCAATTTCTCAACTAAAAATTTTACTATTATATTAGAAAATTCAACTATTTGTCTGAAAATGAGATTTTTTGACTTAGGATTTAGATTTTTAACGGAAAATTCAACTATTCTATTTTAGGTTACAAATTTATTTTTATTTATTTTTTTGACTGAAAGTTTAAAAAATTAAAAGCATTTCATATGACATTCAATAGGATTCCTGTATTAATGTTATTTTAAACAATTTATTTGCCCATTATTTCCTTATTTTCGTGAAAAAATACCCTATGGTCATGTTTTGAGAGCATTTTAGGCTGTGAAGTCGAGGAGCGATTTACTCTCGAGTATCAATATTTAACTTACAATAAAAATTTGCCATATACGGAAAATATATTCGAATATGTAAAATAACTAGGCATTACCAAAGTATTAAAAATAAGGTCCCAGTTTCAAAATAATCTTATGTAGTTTAATTTCACTAAACAGCTAGCAGTGAGAAGCGAGTTAATCTATCCTATAAGTATACTAGGGTATAATATGCAAAATAAGGAGCGAGTATCGATGAGTCCACGTGCTTTTATTCACTAATCTGTGAAAATTCGCGATGTTGATTATTAAGTACAGTATTTTTTAGTGATAAGTACCACATCTCTAAGAGTACACTCGTAGTAATAATGAGTAAAGTCTGCACTAATGAAAATAAAATTGTTTTAATTTATGATTTTGTATGTTTAAAATTCCTATTGCAAGCATCGAACTACAACTTAGTTTGTGATCAAATTAATTACAATTTTTCTGAACATTACTTGTAAAATTTATTGTAGCAATATAATCGATTCGAAATTTTGCAGTAGATAAAATTCTGTATTGATACGCATTTCTGTTTAGTTATAGTAACTTCCTAGCTTAATTAGTCACTCATTGAACTTTCTTCAAGCAGCCATGCTAACATTAAAAATAGAAATGATAAATTATTTTTTCTCACTGGCAGAGGGATAGCGAATTTCAGTAAAGATATATAATTGTCACAATTGAGCAAAGCAATTCCCATGAAGAATTATATTCTAGACTTTGAAACAGGGAAAATTATAATTATAAATTGTGAAAGTGTAAACTATAATGTTTAATTTCGAACAGAAGACAAATCCCTTTTTAAAGTCCAAATCATATTTCTTTTTAATTACCTGCTCGAAGCAGAAGTATAATTCTTGTAAACAAAAATTATCTGATGTTCCAACACAGAATTATAATTCTGATCCAACATTCCCTGTTTCAAATCGGAAATCTCAGAAATTTTTTGAAATCTTTAAAAATCTGTTAAAATCTTTAAAAATGCTTTGATTCGTTATTGAAAGCTCAACTGTTTTATTGAAATGTCCTATATTTTGGTCGAAAATTTAATTGTTTGTTGAACATGTTTCTTGGTCTATAGATAATGAATATTTTTAGTAAAAAATCATCTCTTATAGCTAAAAGTTAACTTATTTGTTAAAAATTGAACTGTCTGCTAAACACTTTTTCTGTTTGGATTAAAACTTCAACTGGTTGCTTGACAATTGAACCAGAAATGTATGCCACCTTCTACACTTCAAAATTTAACTTTTTTCATGAAAATTTGTGTATTTTTGCTTGAGAGTATTTCTATTTGGTTATAAATACAACTCTTTGGCTACTAATTCATGTTTTTTAGGTAAAAATTAAGTCTTCAATTAGAATTTATCTGTTCGGGATTAAAAGTCCAATTTCGTCACAAACTTTCAACTTTTTAACTTAAATGATCAACGTTGAAATTTATCAAGCATGACAATAAATGTTAACTTCTGGATACTAGTAAGGGCCTTAATATTTTTTCAATATCATTAACGAATCTAAACAAATTTTCTATGAATAAATACTCAACATTTGGATACAAATATTTTGTGTCAAATAACCATTAATAATAAATTATTAATGATAAGGTAATGATAATTATACATACAATCCTCTGCTCAAAATTTGAACTGTAATTCTTATGACCAAAAATGATCTGATGTTCCAACACAGAATTGTAATTCTTGTCAAAAATTTCCTTTTCAAGTCCAAAATCTCAGAAAGGGTTTGAAATGTTCAGGGTTGCCACGCAGTCGCTATTAGTCCCGATTTTTATCAAATTACGTCTTAGTCACTTTTTAAAATGAAAACATAAGATTAGTATTTCTGAATTGAATTAATTTGAAATATTTTAGGCCAAATTGTTTTTTTTTCTTAAATTTTTTATCCGAAATATTGGATGCGCCGTTTTGTATCTTGAAATTTGAAGTTTGGAATCAGCGATAAAAAACTCGTAGTTGTAATGCACAAATTTATAGAAATTCACGTGTAAAACACTAAATCTAACATCCAAGTGTCCGCGATAATGAATAAACGAAATTTTATGCCGACAATACCAACTTCAACATACATTTACGCGGTAAGTCATTTCTTTTACTTTTTCGTTATAGTTTTCCTGTATTTGATAAAGATTCTTCTTAAAATGAAATAAGAAGTATCCTACCAGGTAATTCTTATCTGAAGCTATTCGATTTTGAGAAACAGTTTCATACAACCGTCTACTGTGTGTTGTCGCTATTTCAGAAATCCACATTAGCCTGTGTGGCATAGTACGTAGTGTACCGTATAACCCCATATGTCATATCTTGATTTTTTTATTATTATTATCACACCATTAAGCCATTTCCCTTTCGGGGTAGGCGTGACTCACTCGGCAGGGGAAAGGAGTAGTGTGTGGAAGGGATAGAGATTTTTCA
>NC_046662.1:82447428-82458579 GCF_010883055.1 Belonocnema kinseyi | reverse complement strand
TTTTATGTCCATGCATTTTTTCATGCAGGCTCTCGTGTTTCTGTGACTTCTTCTGTCTCTTCTAAGTAGGGTCTCATTCACACATTCTAACCATTCTTTCCGTGGTCTACCTCTGGGCACGTTGCCATTGACTTTACCTTGATACACTTGTTCCGTTAGTCGTTCATTTGGCATGCTCTCAACATGTCCGAACCATCTCAACCGATTTCTTTCCCATGTGTCTACTAGCGTCTCTTCTGCACCACATTCTTTTAGAATTATCTCGTTACTTACTTTGTCCACTAGGGATTCCCCGCTTATTATGCCCATGAATCTCATGTCAATTGCGTTAATTTTACTCTATCTTTTTCTTGATAAGTCCATGTCTCGCTACCGTATAGTACAGTCGGTACAAATATAGAATTATGTATTGCTATTTAAGCTTTATTTGATATATTTTTACTTCTGATAAGGGGACCTGCTCTACCAATAAACTTCTTACCTTCATTTATTCGTCTATCAAATTCCTCATCTATCTTCCCGTCCCTAGTAAATAAGCTACCAAGGTATACGAACTTATCAACTTGTCCAATTCTCTCATCATTTAATAAAATATTGCATAGCGTTTTCTCACTCTTTCCTTCGAACACCATAGTTTTTGTTTTATTTGCGTTAGTTTTGAGGGCTATGCTCTTAATGCTTGCATCTATTTTATGCAACATTCTTTGTAGGTCTTCGATAGACTCTGCCATAACAACCTTATCATCTGCGAACGCTAACCCTCGTACCCTTACTGTTTCGAGGTCCACACCCTCTTCGTCGAAGGGAGCCATTCTTAAACACTTCTCCATTAATAATATAAATAACCATTAAGACATAACGCATCCTTGTCGAACTCCTTGAATAATATCGAAACAGCCACTCAGTTTCCCATTCACTCTTACACTGGCTTTGCTACATATATATATTGTTTTTATAGCTTGTAGGATCCATCCATTGACTCCATACTCTTTCAGAACTTCCCAAAGTTTACTTCTATCTACCATGTCAAAAGCTTTTTCTAGGTCAACAAATGCACAGAAAACTTTTTTTCCAACTCTCAAACTTTTTTCTGTTATTTGCCTTAAGCTAAATATTGGATCCGTACATGACCTTCCTGGCATAAACCTACTTTGGACTTCCCAAATCTTTGTTTCTGTTATTTTCATTACCCTACGAATAAGTATTTTTGAATATATTTTACTTACGGTGCTTAATAAGCTAATCCCTCTGTAATTATTGCACTCGCTTTTATCTCCCTTTCTCTTGTATATTGGTACGATAATAGCTTCTTTCCAATCGTCTGGGACGTCTCCCATCTCGAAACATAAATTTATCAATTCGCACAGTCTATGTGCTATGCACTCGCCACCGTGTTTAAGCATTTCAGCGTTAATACCGTCTACCCCGGCAGCCTTACCATTTTTCAAGTTCTTAATTATATCCCTAACCTCAGTGACACAGACTTTTTCAATTTAGTTTTCCAACGAATCGTGTTCAACATCGCAGTTGTGGTGTCCTATAGCTTCATCTCCGAATTGTCTCCTAAAATAGTCTCTGAAAGCCTCTAGTATTCCATCTGCATCATATACCATTTCCCCCCTACTATTTCTCATGTTGCCAATTTCTGTACTTTTGTTTCCTTTCATTTTTTTATAAAGTAGTTTCCTGCTTCCCTCAACGTGATGATATTTTTAAATGATTATTTATTAGATACAATATTTTAAAAAGTAAGAAATAAAAGTATCTTCAAGAATAGTGTGTATTCTAAGTAATAAAGAATTCATTAAAAAATAGATATAACTCTTGTGCATTTCCTAACTGTCCATTGAAACTGATTGCTCGCCTAAAATTACAAAATCCCAAAAGCTTGGACCCTATGCTGCGCATCACCAGATGCCACAAATACCCGTGTGTCACATTATTCCACGTGTAAAATTACTCCGTTTGTCATATTACCTAACGCTCCATATTGCACCTAAATATAAACATCTAAATGCATTAAAAAAAATTCAAATGAATTTCTAATTCTAGGTTATTTTTAATCGATAGTAATATCTAATTTTTTAGTTTAAAGAATCAGAAGAATTCAAAAGGCTCAAGATAATGTAAAGCATTTAAAGAATCATGAATTTTTAAAAGAATTAAAATGATTTTTTCATAATTTTGAGTTGGTAATTTTTATCTAAAGTTATACATCAAACTCTCGGTTTAAGCCCCCCCCCCCCCGTTTTCGGCCTTCCTAGAACTGCTGGCTCAAGCAGTTTCTCAGAGGATCAGGGCAAGGGCGGTTGCGACTGTTGACTCGGAAGGGCCACAGTGCGCGAGTATCCAGTCGAGTATATTGCGTGAAATTATATATTTCAATTGGGAACGGTTCAGGCGACCCCGATTTAGTTACAAGGTAAGTGCGAGGCAACCCCCGAAACTGGACTGAAAGCGTGAGTTTGCTGTACGATACTTAATTTTTTAATTCGAACAATTTAAAAAATTTAAGGGGGTGTTCTAGTTTCGTGCCAGGATTTGAGCCTATGTTTGGAAATTTACTGCAAAGAAACTATACATGATAGATGGAAACGTTTTTTGCTATTTATTGATACATTGTTCGACTCCAAAAAATGAAATTTAACAAAATTGTTTCCACACCCGACACCTTGAAGCATCCTTGACCGCACAACTGCAAATATATCACTGTCGACTTTGTGGTAAGGCTTTGGCTATTTAAATTGCATAAAAAAACAGTGCAAAAGGTTTTGCTTTAAATGGCGAGATATTTACTAAGTCCTGCTCGTGTATTGCCTTAATTGGCTATATATTTATTAAGTGCTGCACATGTTTTGCCTTAATTGGTCGGATATTTACTAAGTCCTACTCACGTCTTGCCTTCATTGGTCGGATATTGTATAAGTTGTGCTCATGTCTTGCCTTTATTGGCATTAGGTCACTTTTTTCGCGCACGGCCACAAATGTATTCAAAGGTCTCAAATGAAATCTGCCTAATTTTAAGTTGTTAATATTAACATTAATCAATACTTTATTCTTCATGTAACATAGTGCAATAAAAAATAAAAAAATTACACGGATTTCTAGCGAATTCAAAGAATTAAAAAAATTAAAAAGAATTTAGAAGGATCCATTGAATTCAAATACATTTTTAATTTTAGTTAGTTGCTTTTAATTTTAAACTATAATTAATATTTGAATTTGGAAAATTCAAAGAAATTGAAAGGATTCAACAGAATGCAAAAAATCAAAAAAATCAAAACAATCTAAGTTTACAAAAGAATTCAAAGAATAAAAAAAGGCTTAAAGAATTCAACAGATTTCGAAGAATTCAAGAGCTCAAAGAATTTAAAAGAATTCAAAAGCATTTATAAGATTATAAAATGGAATTGAAAAAAAATCAAGGAATGCGAAGTATTCCACAGAATGCAAACAATTGAAAAGAAATCAAACAAATTAACCAATTAAAAAGTATTGAAAGAATTTAAAAGCAGTAAATAATCCAAAAGTATTTTTTTTAAATGGTATAAATATTCGCGTTCTACTAAGTTGAGGTCAAAATTATTATTTTTGCTTTCGTGTTCCTACTTTAAAGGATAAAGTTCAGTTTTTACAAGAAAATTCGAATCATCAGCCAAATCATCGCTACTTCTTACTTTCCTTGCTTTTAAATATCATAAGTTACCATATTTTTTTATAAAATATGAAAGAAGTAGGAAGTAAAAAAAGTAAGTAAAAGAATGGTAAAAAATTATTGACGTGTGACATATTGACGTTTCCTAAACAATTTTTAAACAATTCAAAAAGTTCAAAATACTCAGACGAATTCTTCATATTGTTAATTTTAGTCATAAGTAATACCTTATCTTTAAAAAATAATATCTAAAATAATTGAAAATTATTCAAGGCATTCAAGAGATCAAAGAATGTAAAGAATTTAGAAGAAGCCAAAGAATCCAAAAGTACTCAAAAAAATTTAATGAATTTTTAATTTTAGGTTTTTGCTTTCAATTTTTAAGTAATACTTAATATTTCAATTCGGAAGATTAAAAAAATCAAAGAATTCCAACAAAATTCAACGCAATGCAAAAAATTAAAAAGAATCAGAAGCAGTTTAGATATAAAAAAGAATTCAAGAGAGTTCCAAGAATTCAAAAGGATTGAAAGAATTTAAATGTATTCAAAATATTTATATATATATATGTGTGTGTGTGTGTGTGTGTACCTAATGGATCTGAAAGAATTCAAAGCAGTTAAAAGATTGTAAAAAATATTTAAATAATTCTATGAATGCAGAAGAATTCAAAGAATTAAAAAAATACCAATATAATGGAAGGAATCCAAGATGATTCAGAGAATTCGAAATATTCAAAGAATACAATATAGTTTTTTAATGAATGTTGAGAATTGAGAGAATTAAAAAGTATTTAAAGAATGTTAAATATGAAAATTTTTTTTCGAAGAATTCAAGTGATTTCAAATAATGCGGATGGTTACAAAGAATTCACAAAAGGGCTATCGATTACACTATCAGAGAAACCTGAGGTTTCATAAATTAGAAGGTGGCAGCACATATTTGCGAATACTTTTTTATTCAGACATGTAGTCACATCATAAAATTTAAAATTCTATCGTCGTTACCGACTCAGTCTGTACGAAACCGGAAGGGCGCTTCTCCTAGCAACCACAACTGCTAGGTGGCGCTCGCATCTTATTCTGAAGTTGCTTTTCCAATACTCAAATAAATTGAAATACAAGAATCTGTGTTGAACATTGTAAATATTAAAAATTAATATTTATCAATGGTATAGCAACTTTAAATGACCAGACAGACCTGTCCCATAATAATACCTACAATTTAAAAAAAATTAGCTCGGTACTTTAATTTCTCTATTTTTAAATTGGCGGAAAAAATAACATGGGACAGTCGGTAATACGAGACATCATAATGTATCACATGCCGTTAAGAAATTAATTTTTAACCTAAAGAGAAGAGTTTTCAACTAAGTAGTTGAATTTTTGCGGAAAAAATGTATTATTATCAACCAAATAGCTATTGCATTTGCAGTCTGATAGTCGAACTTTGAAACGAAACGGACGAATTTTCACCAAAATAGTTTTATATTCAACAGTGAAGTTCTAACTTGAAAACCAAGTAGTTGAATTTTGAATATAAAAATATTAATTCTTCACAATAATTATAATAGTTGACCTTTCAACCGAAAAATATAATTATATATTTATTTTTTATATATAATGTTATCATTATTTCTGTTTGTTATTATATATTATGATATTTATTTATATGTAATAATATACTTAATTAAAAATTTAATAGTTGAATTTTCAACCAGAAAAATTTCTAGTTTAAAATAAAAACCAGTGAAATTCAACCAAAAATACAGATTTTTAACAGAGTAGTTAAATACTTAACCAGGAACAAATTATTATTGAACAAACCAGTTTCCGAACTAACAAAGAAAGACACAATTTCTAGCACAGTAATTAATTTTAAGCCAAGGAAGGATTTTAAATCAAGAAAGAAAAAAGTCACTAGACAAATTGTTACAATTTTAGTCAGAAATGGGTGAATTCTCTACAAAAAGTTGAATTTTCTACCAAATTAACGGAATCTTTCTAATAGATAGAGACCAATTTTTAACAAAGTAGTTTATTTTTTAATCCAAGCAGATGAATTTTATACAGAACAGTTGAATTTTTAACCTGAAAATATGAATGTTCAAGAAAAAATTTCATTTTTAACCAACTACTTGATCTTTTAATTTAAAACGATTAATTTTCAACAAAACATTACGTAGTCAAATTTGCAGTTGAAAAAATGGGTTCAATCAAGGCGATTGAAGCGAATTTTTCAAATTTCAACTAAGTAGCTGAATTTTCAACGCAGAAAGAAAACGATCAATTAAAATTAAAAATATAAAAATGAAAATGAAATAAATGATTGGTTTTTAAATTCTCATTAAAACTTTTTTTGTAATTAATATTAATTCTTTTGAATTTACCTTCAATTTTTTCAATGTCTTGTAAATCGAATTCTTTTGAGTTCTGTATTATTTAATTTAGTTGTGAAATAAAATCGCTAGTTTTATGTATCTTAAGCATTTAAAAAAATGGTTATTTACTTCGATACTTTTTATGTGTGATGTCACACTCTGGATAAAGTTCTACCTCATCTCTGATTTTTAGTCTATTAAAAATGTATAAATTTTGTTGGTTCTATTGCTCAATCGAGTAAGCCAAAGGTCAGACGTTATACGACTGACTCTAAATTGGGTTTGCGTCTTTCTCGTATGTGGAAGCGCCTAAGTTGAAATGAGACCGTTTACGATGGCAAAAAACTATCGAGTGAAATTGGAGACGACCTTACTAGCTGCCTACTGGAGGCGATAGTTGATAGGATATTGGCGGCAGACGATCAAAAGACAAAACCATGTGGCTGTAAAATCTTTTTTTATCCACAGGTACTAGAATGAGTTTTCAGGTGGGAATTCGACTCGGTGATAATCTTCAGTGGCTACCGGCATGAAGTCGAGCGCAGGTCAGGGTAACTCGATATTTCGAAGCCACTGTCATTTATGCTCAAACGCTTCTACATGTTTTCAACATTCGAGAGCAACCATCTGGAAAACAATAAGATTCAACCAGATGGAATTTTATTTTCTTATGAAATTAACATGTTACTAATTTTTTAAAGATCTGATTTCCATTTGAAGGTGTTAATGGCAAAATTCTTAAATGATTGAAATTATACAAATTTCGATGTTACAAGGATTACTTCCGACAAATCATTTTTAAAGCACAAGAAAAAATTTATCTTGGCCCGGATTTGAACCGGGAACGCCACTATCCATGCAGCGAGCGTTTACAAGCGTTATTGGTCAACGTTCAATTTAAACTTATTGCATGGTAAAAAGATCCAATTCAAAATATCTGTTAGTTTTAAATCAGTACCGTTGTATTCCAAAATTTTTAATTTTTAGATTGCGTTTCAAATTTATAATATTTTGCAGATATATCTAATCTAATTAAAGACTATTCAACCTTGAACGTTTCATTTTGTGAGTACAACTTTTAAAGTTTTATTTAGAATCTGTCAAATTTTCATTTTTCGAAATAAAGAACTCGTAATTAAACAAAAAAATATATTTTTAATTTTCATACTTTGAAAGCTTCGAATTTTAAATGGTAAATTTAATATTTTACCATGTTTTGCCAAATCAAATACAAATTTTTTTATTTTAAACGCTCTAGAGTGTTTAAAATTGTTCATTTTTAATTTGTAAAATTATTAAATTTTCAGTTTTATATGCTTTGCAGTTACATTTGTACAATCACAAAGCTCAAACTTAAAAATTCATTAATTTTTATATCTTTGTTTTGAAATATCTTGGGTATCTCAAAGGATTAATATTATTATTATTATTAGAGGATTAATATTAATATTAATAGTTTAAAGGGATTACAAATAATTTAAAAATTTGTAGGGCACTTAAAACAATCTCATGAAATTTCGAAATTTTCCAAAGATTTAAAAATATATTAGTATATTGTTAATCAATTCCAATAATTTGAAGTGATTATAAACTTTTTTTTATAGAATTTCAAGATATTTTTCAATTTTCAAGGAATTTTCTACAGCCTTAAAATGTCTCAAGTGATTTTACAATATATCAAAGGATTTACAATATTTTACATTATTTTAACAAATTCCAAAGCATTTTTAGGAGATTAAATCATTTCTAAGGATTTTCAAAAGTTTTTTAAAGGATTTAAAATATTGCATGATCTCGTTGGATTTCTCGTTGGAAATTGAACTACTTTGTTGAAAATTAGCTTTTTGTTGTTGAAAATGCACATTTCCATGTAAAGATGCCTAATTTTTGTTGAGGATTCATCTTTCTGATGTTGGAGATTGATCATTTTGCTTGAAAATTCATAATTTTAGTTTAAAAATTCATAAATCTTGTTAAAAATTGAACTATTTCGTTAAATATAGTCTTTTTTTGTTCAAAATTAAATTTTCAACTCAAAATATAATTACTTTATTTTTAGTTAAAAATGTTCTTTTATTAAAAATTTGACCATTTGTTGCAAAATTGATTTTTTTTATTTAGAAATTTAACTATTTAGTTGAAAAATTTTCAATTAAAAATTAAACTATTCCAAGTAAAGATTCATAATTTTAGTTCAAATCTTATCTTTATGGTGTAAGAATACACTATAGTAGTTGTAGATTTATCATTTATTTCTATATTATTTTTAAATCTGCTAACTTGCTCTGTTTTCACGAGGTATGCACTCGCCTGGAAAATGTATTTCACTAAAAATAATTGAATGTCAAATATGCACTGAATTGTATTGAGACATAAAAAATAAAAATTTTAATTTATTATTATTATTATTATACCTTCTTTTAAATTTGTCATAGCTTTCTAAAGTAATAATAATTGCATTTCTAGAAACTTTTACTCTTAAGAAATTATTTATCCTTCAATAAAGTTACTTCTACAATTGAAAGAACAACTATTTTGTTTTAGGTACAGGTAATACTATTTTTATGCATTAAGATATTTACAAAAGTTAAATAAACATTATTTATATTAAACCCGGGAAATGATCACATTAAACAAAATCTAGATTGAAATTTTACAAGATAAGAAATTTTGCCTTTAAATATTATTGGTTAGAGAAAATGAAAATTAGAGAATAATCAGGGAAAGTCCAGGGAATTGTGAAAATGAAGTTTCGCGGATACACCCAATAATTAGAACTCTTCGTGGAAAATCTTATATTTTTTTCTAGTACGATATCAAGGATTAGTTTTTTGGACTAGAAAAGATCGTCTACGAGTTTATGGTTTATTTAGTACTTATTGCTTCTTGGAAATGGAATATAGCGTATGCCATATGGTACTACAAAAAATTTAAAAGAGAATGTCTGTCCTATCAACATAACTTAAAAAAATAATAATTTGAGTGCTGCGTTTTAAAAGTTACGACATTCCTATATATCCACCCCCTTTGTTTGGCGTGAACCGCCCTGCTCGCTTTTTGACGCACTCAGGCAATGCAGGGCGCACTTTTCCACTTTCTAGTGTCATAACTTACCATGGGGGTGCGAGAGGTAGCACCATAGCCTTATGGGAATTACGTTTTCGAAGCTTCGAACCAGGTAGATGGCAGAGATTCGCAGGCGGCACCCTTACCAAGGGTTTTTACCGCCTCGATGGTGGTCTTTGATTAGATGTCACATAAAGAATAAAAACGTTTTGTCTGGCTACATTCCCATTTTCCGACAGCGAAAACGCATCGTTTGTGTCACATAACTTTCCATCTCTATACTAGGCTGCAAGAAATTTTGTAATTTCTGGAAGATCAAATTTATGGGAAACTCGCAAGGGTAAATTCCCATTTCGTTAGATGATGGTTTTTCAAATTTATTTTGATTCAAAGAGAGATAAAGGCAGAGACCATATGTGGCTGTTTCCCATTTCAGCAAAAAAAAAAAAAAAAAATTAGTTGTAAAGGTGCATTATTACAGTAAAAGTATATCAAACGTAAACTGTTGTGTAATCATTTCATTGTAAATTAATGTTTTTTTCCCCAAAAATTATCTTGATTTTAAGAATCAACTGTTCCATTTCGGGATTCATATTTTTGCTTGAACACTAATCATTTGGTTTGAAAATGTATCTTTTTTGTTAAAAATTCGTTCCTTTTTTGATAAAAAATAAATTTTGAACTGAAAATTTAACTATTCAATTTTTTTTATTTATCTTTTTAGTTGAGAAATCAACTGTTTGTTTGAAAGTTTATGTATTTTGTTCAAAATTCAACTATTTGACAGTTATATATTTTGTTGAACATTAAACTATTTGGCTAGAAATTAATTTGTCTTTTAAAAAATTATTTATATTTATTATTTTAGCTTGTCATACAATTTGTCAAATCTTTCTAAATTAAACATAATGGTTAAATTGCTAGAATCTTGACCTATGAAGAAATGACTTATCTTTTAATGAAGTTGCTTTTACAAATAAATAAACATTTATTTAATGTTTCATATACATGATACGATTTTTACGCATTTGGATCTTTCCATAGACTAATCAAAAAAATATTTTGTTATAAACTTGCGAAATTTTACAGGTACATATTCCGAATTGATTGATAAAAAACATGGTGAAATGCTTGAATGACCCCGCACTATGAAATATTATACCTGGAAAAATCGTACAACATCCGGAAAAACCGAAAATTGTTAGGGAATTTTTTTCCATTAGTTAAGTAGACACCCTGAATTTTATTGTATAAAAATGATATAATATTGGCAAAAATTGAAGCAAATTATTGGTAGGTTAAATTAGTGGGAAGAATTAATATCTTTTTCTTG
The DNA here is from genome assembly GCF_010883055.1 of Belonocnema kinseyi. Taxonomy (NCBI): domain Eukaryota; kingdom Metazoa; phylum Arthropoda; class Insecta; order Hymenoptera; family Cynipidae; genus Belonocnema; species Belonocnema kinseyi. Next base: position 82,448,145 of record NC_046662.1, on the reverse strand, counting down.
GAAGCCTTATACATTTTTTTTTACTTTTCATTGAGGAAAGATCATTTCTGCATGGAGATATTTTGACAAAAAAACTTTTTTCTTAATGCTTTTAAATGGCATGTTTTGTTTTTGAATTTTCATTTGGCGAAGAAACTGACCGTGATCAGAAAAATGTAAGTCATGCTGCATACCTCAATTTTCGCCATCATAGTTATCTCTGAAGTTTGAAATCTGGCTCACCACTTTAGGTCGATATCTTCTTTCCGATCTGCTATTTTATGTGCAATCTATACATTATACATATATCAAAAGTATCCTATAATTATGGTACGAAGTGTCTAGGCACACTTGGTCTACGCTCACCGAATTTTTGTGAACCTGGGCAGCCATATTAGGATAACATGTTTTAAAAATTATTATACAGATTTCATGTTCAAAAATTTCAAGGTAATACCTTGATTTCTCCATACCATTTTTACATCTTTTTGTTGTACCTCATCAGATCTTTCCATTTCGAAATTATTGAAAACAATTGTTTTAACAATATTAGTATGAATAAAGTTATAAATAAATACATAAGGCTTTTACAAGCGTCGAGTTCATAATTTTTCTATTATCATGATATAATACCTTTCGGGAATGTCTTGGCTCAAAATGTGGCGACGGTATGTTAAGGTGGAAGTGACACCGTCTTGGCATGCAAAAATGAAACCCTCTGTACCAGACTTCAATCCG
>NC_046662.1:82440836-82447328 GCF_010883055.1 Belonocnema kinseyi | reverse complement strand
CGGGACCACCCCTGGACAATTGTCCGCGACTGCCTATTTATTTTTGTAACCATATTCAGCAGAAACTCTTGGTACAGGGACCCTCTATCCGCAACCCGAGGATGCGTTCGGTGGATTTGTCATAGGCCCTTCGGTTTGATTCTAGAGGAATCAAAACCGAACCGAATATATATATGTATATATATATTCCAATTGAACGGGAGCCAGACATCCCTCACTGTTTGCGTTTCGACCCCTCCGAAATCAGTCCAAGGTTATTTGAAGTCAACCCTCGACACTGGACTCGAAGCGAGAGTTTGGTGTATTAAAATTTTCAGCATTAACATTTCAATGTTCTTTGGTTTATTTTAAAGTAAATCTCTATAGTTTTTTTATAAATTCTTAAGATATTATTAAAATTTTTCTTCTAGATTCTGCCGTAGGATCATACTTGTTGAAGTTATATTTAAGAAAATTTTATCGTTTTGAAAAGTGTAAATCATGTGGTCCATACAATCCAGGGGAAAAAAATCTAAAAATATTCTTAAAATTTTAAAAAATATTACGGCGATATACCTTTGAAATAGGCCTAAGAACTTTGAAAAATTTGGATTGTTTTCAGTTATTCAAATTTTGCAAAAACATCGAAATTTGACGTTTTTTATGTATAATATAATATTTTATGTTAATATTGTAAAAATCTAGACACCTTAGTAAACCACTCAAAAAGCAAAGATGTATATAACTTCTGCCGTAAGTAAATATTTGGTTTAATTATTAACTAATTAAATTAAATTATTTTTAAATTAATTAAAAATAAAGTTAAAAAAATAAATGAAAATTAAATTATGCAAATAAGGATTTTGGATTGTAAGAGGTGTTGAAAGGGATTGAAAAGGTAATTTTGAATGCCCTTTTTATTATTTATTATTATTTATTATTCCTTATAATTTATGTTCATATATTGTAAAAAGTTTTCATACAGGTCAATAGATACATTTTATGAAAAAAAATTGATTTTCAAAAGATTGTTATATTTGAAAAATGGTGAATTTTGTATTTTATAAACTTTAAAGAATTTGGTAAATCTATATATATACCTATCACAATTTAATTTTTTCATATAAAAATGTTGAATACATCGATCGTTTTGTCTTATTAAAATGAACAAATTTGAAAATTATTATGTCGTTATAATCCTAATAGTAAATAAAAATTTTAGTTACCGACGAAAATTTTAAAAAATTCTTTAAAATTAAAATTCACATCTAAAACGATTTTTGAAAAATATAGATGTTGGTCGTTATACAAAGCTTCCTCCTTGAGAAAGCAAAACAAAGATTTAAGTAAATAAACAGTAACTATTTTTGGCTTTAATGATTAATTATAAAATTGAGGATATTTTAAAAATAAAATCTCATCTAATAAAGAAAAAATAGTTTACTGTTGAATACAAATTTTTTCATTTTTCTAAGGACATCTACCAAAGTCTCAAGTCATTATCTTTTTTTAACGAACTTGCTATAAATTAATATCTAAAATTAATTTGTAAGGTCCGACAATTATAAAGGAAAGAAAGATAAACGTCTATCTGGTATGGAAATTTTATTCGAGTTATTAGTTTATGAGTAACTTATTTAAAAAAATTATTCCAGTGACTGTACGGTGTTTCGAAGAAAATAGTTTTAGAAATTACAAATAATATTTCGGCTTAAAGCACTGCATTGGGGGCCGAGTTTCAAAGTTTTTTATTAAAATTTTAATTTTTTACATTTTTGGAGATGTCGAGAATCTTGAAAATATTTTCTAGATTTTTGTATGCAATTCTCCACAAGGTTATCACGTGGTATCATACCCCTGTAATTAACTTTTATTTTTGTGTCCATTCAATTACAAAAATAATTGGCACATATAAGGGATTGAAACTGAAAACACTAAAAATTCGATCTTATTTAATCCCAGTTTTGATCCCCCAGAAATCTTTAATTTCTGTAAGTTCATTTTGATCCCAAGAAGGCCCTCAAATGCGAAATAAAACTTTGAATTTTAAAACTCTGCAGCCAATAATTTCGTTGAATATATTTTCGCGCGCGCTCATTACCTAGCTTTAGATCGATGGATTTCACATTCAGTTTACTTCACGGGCGTCTCAATTTACTACTTTTAGGCAAGGTAGTTAGAAATTAATAAGAACATTTCTTTTTTTCTCCTACCCTAGTATCTGTCTGGTATATGTCGTTAAAGTTCTTAAACATAAATACTATAAATAGGATTGTTGATTGCTAATGGTAGATTAAAACTTTTTTATTTGCGTGGACTTTATCGTGAACCTTTAATTCAAAGCCGATTTTGCCGAAAGTCATCCATATGTTCCCTTCCTTTCATTTTCTGGTACAAACTTTATACAAGACAGGGCGCTTGCATCAAAAGGATCCCCTTAAGAGACCTGTCTGTAATTACAGACACGAGGCGTGGCTCGTGGAAGAACAATAGGACCGCTTTCGTTGCGATGAGATCTGAAACTCTTTGCGCTTTCGGCTTCCTAGAGATCTCATCTCGATTCACTTGGATATCGATCGAGAATCGATCTTCGATAAGAGCATTTTGGGCGCTAAGGAGTTTTCACGTCAAGTCTATGAAGTACAAACTTAAGTGCTGCGGCTCCTTTGAAATCAACATTTCGCTAATAATCCTTCCGAACTTCATCATAAATCTAATGCTATACGTATAGCATATAGTTACCATCATTTTTGTCTGTGATTTTAGATTAGAACCATTTTAGATTTGTTTTAAAGTGCCCTAGTACTTCGAGTTTTGACTTGATCGAAAAGTGTTGTTACACTTGTTTGTAGACCTCTCACGAAGAAGTCCAGAACTCCGATCGGAACTCTCAGATCTAACAAAATTTTGGAGTTCCATAATTTTGGATTTTCTAAAAGTGCCGCAGTTTTTCGTAACTTTGACTTGATTAGAAAGTGTTGTTACACTTTTTTGTAGATCTCTCATGAAGAAGTCCAGAACTCCGATCGAAACTTCTAGGACTATCAACATTTTGAAATTCAAAAAGTTTAGAATTCCTTAAAAGTCCTTCGAATTTTGACTTGATTGAGAAGTGTTATAAAATATCTTTGTAGACCAGTCGTTAAGAAGTCCAAAACTGCGATCAGAACTTTTAGAACTTCCAACATTTTGGAATTCCAGAATTTTGGACTAACTATTATGGAATCATAGAATCATGCAACCGGGTTTTTAGTCATATTAGCCGGAACTATTTAAAAAAATCATCAGGTACTCTAGAACTATTTTCAATCTACCTTGAACTACAAAAAATTTCTTTTTTGCAAAAGTGGGGGATGTGAAGTTAGTCCCTTATTTTTGAAAAGTGAGTTTACAATTCTTTAGTTATCAGAACTATTGCTAAAACATAAAGAACTCTAGAACTACTGAAGTAGTACCCAGAACTCAGTCAGCTTACATTGTCACTTAGAACACTGCATCTCGATAATTTCCATATTGGGACTTTCTTACTGTTTATAATGAAAAAAAATGATCAAAGTACTAATTGCAAGGTTCATTTTCAAAACTTTCTGACAAATTTTAAGAATTAAAGAAAAAAGTGAATTATTTTTCTGATATTTTAAACTTTTAGGTTTTAATTTTTCAATATGCATTCAAATAAAACTTTTGTAATTTGAGACTGTAACTGTGATCTTTAAGAATATCTTTCGATATTTTTAAAAGTTAAATTCTTTAATCGATTACTCAATTAGTTTTGTGATTATTATAGAAAAATATTAGAATCCATTGTGTTGAGTTATATGCAATTGTACAATTTTTAGTTTTCAACATTTATTTATATAGATTGTTTATTCTTAAATAATTTATTTCAGGGAAATTGATAGAAAATCGGTAAATGTGATTGATGTGATTGGATCACTAGTTAGAGGTATCGAAGAGGTTTATTTAACTAATAAAAGACTGGGATCAGCTAATTGTCGATATTTTTTATTTGCAGGTATTATGTGGATATAAATTAGCATGAGTTTATATTATTCATAGCTGTAGTTTTCTTATAAATAATCCCTGATAAGGTCTACAGTGGCTTCAAAACATTTTGGTCATGGTTGACTTCTTCCTTTTTCTCCCTTTTTCTCCCTACTTTTTCCTTCGTTATGTAACTGTCTCTAATGAGCCGGTGAGGAGGAGGTTTGGAAATTTATAAAATTATTAATAAGAAAGCAGATTACATTTGAATTTAAATTTAACCCTAGAAATTATTTGCGATACGAAAAGTTTAATTTTTTAGTCACCTATATAAATATGCCGCTTATAGACCGTAGAGAAAGTTTTTCATAAACCTATTCAAAACAGCTGATGTTATAGACAATTAAAAATGAATTTTTGAAAATCCAATTAAAAAAAGAATCCACTATTGGACGCAATTAAAATTTAATTAATCAATAAAAATAAAAAATATTTCACTTGATGAATTGTTAATTTGATTAATTATAATTTTCTTATCGTCAACTACGGTCATTATGGTTCATTTGGGGTAAATATGGATGAATTTGAATGCTCTATAATTTAGTGAATTTTCATTATTTCGTTATGAGACTTACTGCACATCTTATAAACAATATTCTTAGGAAAAAAAAGAGAAAGAAAGAAAAAACAAGGTAGAATTGTCTTGAGACATGGAAGGATGACTTATGTATTGCTTTTATGACTGATAACTAATAATTGATTTTTAAATAAAAAATTCGGAACCTGCCAATCTCAAAACCTACACTTAGGCAGAAATATTATGTATAGTTTATACACAGTGTGAAGTATTATATAAAATATTCATTTTTGTATACAGTTTTTTATAAAACAAATGAATATTATATATAACACTTAACACTATACATAAACTATATATCATTTTTCCGCCTGGACAGGAAAATCAAAATATCCATAAAAAGATACAAACTGTAAATTTCTGAAAGTATCTAGTGAACTGTTGGAGATAGGAAAAAATAGAAAACCTTTTTAGATTTATTATCCAAAGAACCTAATTATTGTAGATAAACAGAATTAATAATACGTAAAAATAAATACCATGAAGATAGACAATCCAAGCGGAAAATTTATGTATAGTTTATGTATAGTGTGAAGTTTCAAATATAATATTCATTTGTTTTATACAAAAAATGTAAAAAACAAATAAATATTATATATAATACTTCACATTATATATAAATTATATATAATATTTTCGCCTGGGAATATAAGCATTCTGTAAAATATAATGTGAATTAGTGATGATCATCGAAAGCCATCAGGGCTTTTTGGCTAGTGTTTTGGTTATAAATCTCTCAGGTTGTTTCACATACAAATAATCTTGTTTATAAAAATGAATTTGTATCTTAAAGTGGAAAATATTCGTCTTAAGTCATCGAAAGTTCTGTTTTGTCTCATAATCTAGACATACATCATAATTTGAAATTTTCGGAGATTTGTCTTTTCCTAAGACAAAATCCAGACGAAACATTCTTACCCGGATGAAAAAATAAATTTCTTTAAGAAGTGATACCTTTATCCATATTTATCCTGCCGATTCATCATTGTTCCGATTAAGTGTACTATTATTTTTCACCGTATACAAGCAAGCAAGTATTTTCAACAGGTAAGTAGTACATGCGAGTTTTTAGAAGTTGCGCACATTTAAAAAGTGGTAAATACTCTGTATTACATCATAAATGACATATTACTAGATTATATTTCCCCACATATTTTTATCGAACTTATTCTGATATATAATAAAGTAGAAATTATTTGGACTTGGTATCTTTCTGGGGAAAATACGCCAAATTTTTTTTTATATTCATAAGCCTGGACCCTAAGCAAAGCGTTAAAACTTGTACAATTAAAAATTTAAATAATCATTGGAGAGTAACTCAGAGCTCTCAGGTCTGGAAAATCAAATTTCATATTTTTCTTGAGCATGGAATTGCATTTTTAAATACTTTTTTTTGAATATTCTACCAATTTTAACAATTTTGGATTGGAAGCTTCTTAATTTAAGCAACTTCTTTGGCTTCGCGAAATGTTGCGCAGCAAGATTTGGTAGACAGCCTTGGCTTGCTTTATTTATTAATAAATTACAGGAAAGTATTTCTTAAAAACGGAAAATAATATTTCTGTTGAGACGAAAAATGTAAATGGAAGATTTGAAGATAAAAATATTCATATCTTATTTTTCTGCTCAAACCTATCCTTGTTTAAGTTAGTTATTTTATATCGAGCGGAGATATTCTTAGTATTGTTTGAAATAAGTTTTTATTCTTATTATGTTTCGTATGATAAAACGATCAACGCATTTGCCACTTGAGGCAAAACGGCAACTTCTTTAGACTTTTTTGGTCAGGTTTACCAGGTGTATACATATGAAACCGGTATTGCCATTTAGCGGCCAGTAGGCACACTTGTAGGCACTGTCGGAACTTACCATTTGTGCTAATTAGCGTATTG
>NC_046662.1:82436268-82440736 GCF_010883055.1 Belonocnema kinseyi | reverse complement strand
GCTACCAACAACAATTGGCCAATTTGAACCGTGCTCTGCGCCAAAAACGCCAAGAATATGAAACTAGGCATGAAAAAGTGATTTTTTTCGATGACAATGCACCACACACCGGACAAAACTGACTCGGGAATTGGTTGAGTCGTACAGCTGGCAGCTTCACTTCTTACGAAAATGTTGGAAAATGGCTCGATGACTGGTTTGCTTCAAAAAACGAAGACTTTTTTTGAAAAGGTATCCATAAATTGCCTGAGAGGTGGACAAAATGTGTAGCCAGCGAGGACGCATACTTTGAATAAAATATTTGTTATCATTCTCTTGAAATAAATGTGTTTTTTTCTTGAAAAAATACCGGTTTCATATGCATACACCTGGTACACTCAAGTTCAAAATTACTTAATATTTAAATAGAATCTTAAAATTGACAAAAAGTTCCTTGATTATTGCAACAAAGTTTACAAGGGAACCCCAAGCCCATCTAATAAAAAATAGGTGATGTAATAATTTTTAATTTAATTGCAGTTATTTGCATATTTCTGTGTTTCTTTCCGCTTTAGCCAAAATGCTTAACTTTTATTCAAATTAAATTCAAAAAAGTTTATTCTATTCCTTTGAATATTCCTTAAAATTTGATTCGTTCTTTCAAGGAATAGAATAAGTTTTGTAAATTCAAATGCAAAGAAACTTATGACCTCTGCCTACAGCAGAAGAAAAAACACAAATATGCAAATTAATACGTTTAAGTAAACAATTAGATATCACAATTGTTGTTATTATTTACGCTTAAATTTTTGCTTTCACATTTGTTGCAATAATCAATGGTGAATTTTTAAAATCAAGTTGAAGATGAAGTAATTTTGAATTCGACGGTGTCCCTAGAATATCTTAAACGACAGAAAAACTGACTAAATTCTTTTTGGAAGATTTTCCTGAAAAACCTCGTTATGATCATAGATTTATACATGCTCTGAATTCCAAATTTTACTTCTTGCACTGAAACTGTCAAATGTTTCTGTAAAAATTTAAATATATTTAAAGGATCAAAACCCGACTTATTATTATTATTATTATCATAAAAACATTTCTGTGGCGAAATGTTGTCACAGGCTTATACTTGCCCAATATGTCGAAGGCATTTTTAGTTAGAGTTGGATTTTTATTTGACCATTTTGCACGGGACTCTCCCGGTATATATCATCAGTCACGGACGCATTTTTATAATGCAATCAAGTGGTCTGATGAGAGCAGTCTGCCCAGACATATTGGACAAAGCCTGGTTTTTACCCCATCATTGACGGACTGGGTTGCAGTCAAGTACACGATGGGGGTCCTAAAGCTTAAGGTGGGTTCCGAACCACCAGAACCTCGGTAAAGGTAGATTAAAAAATTTCCAGAGGTACCGGCTTAGGGATCGAACCCCGGACTTCTGAGGTGAAGTCCAAGTCCACCATTAAGCCATTTCCCTTTCGGGATAGGCGTGACTCACTCGGTAGGGGAAAGGAGTAGTGTGTGGAAGGGATGGAGATTTTTTAGATTGATCCAGAATTCTCGTGCTATTTAAGTAAATAACACGTTCCTTTCGCAACACTGCTCACACCCAGGTTGTTGAACAATCTCTCTAGCAATCACCCCAAGCGAAGAACCTCACGAAGTCGTTATGTAAGGTTCCCCACTTGGGTCCATTAGTGGCCAAGGTCTTTTGTTTCAGGGGTCATTCACTCTACTGGCACTCTTTTTATTAACTATTTGTCGCCATATTTTTCTGTCTTGACATACTACTCTAGCTTCTTTTATGTCCATGCATTTTTTCATGCAGGCTCTCGTGTTTCTGTGACTTCTTATGTCTCTTCTAACTAGGGTCTCATTCACACATTCTAACCATTCTTTCCGCGGCCTACCTCTAGGCACGCTGCCATTTAGTTTACCTTGATACACTTGTTTCGTTATTCGTTCATTCATATCCAAACCATCTTAACTGATTTCTTTCCCATGTGTTATAGGTTGGCAAATAAGTCTGTTCGGTTTTTTGTAGGCTATTTAATATTATTTATTGCATAGGGAAAACAAAGATTAATCAATTACATAATTTTAATTTCTCTCTATGACCTATTGCCATCTTTCTATCCATTTTTTTATACAGGGTTCATAAAAAGCCTGGGGCTTTTCGATGAAAAATCGATTTAGGTGATTTTGGTAATCTCCTCATCAGAGAAGGGTTTTCCATACCGAGATCTTTTTAATGATCGGAATAAATGGAAATTAGAGAGTGCTCAGTCAGGTGAACATGAAGGATGAGGAAAAAAATCACAGCCAGGGCTTTACAAATATTTTCAGGTAGCTATTTTCCCTAAATGGAAAAACCTTCACTCATCAAGAAAATGATCATGCAATAAATGATGATCAATTGTCTACAAAAAACTAAATGGACTTATATGCTAACCCAATATTTACTTTAGAATACTTCAAAGTTCAAACTATACGTCTACCCTCAAAATAGATTTCAACTACCCCAAAAAGGCACTCCTTGCGAATAAAGCACAAAGTTTCTTGGCAGAAACAGACAGTTGAAATTTTAACCAAATAGGATTAAATTTCTACAAAAAGGATATATTTTAAAACAAAAAAATCTCTTGTTTCGCGGGCACATTCTCAACTCGCTCTGTACGCGCGGCTCGTGTCGCTCATAAGTGTTGAATTATACGCGCACGCGTGTATGCTGCTGCAGGCGCCTTTCAAGTTCAGTCATAGAGCAGACCTAGCTGAGAGCAGATTGCGTCGCTTGAAGCTATTTTCTCTATCTTGTATAACTTACATTTTTTATCAATAAATAAATATATATATATATATATATATATATATACTTGTGTGTTATCTAAAATCTCTGTTTGTTTATTTACACCGTAAGTTAAATATTCCACAGGTTATGGGCCCAGCACGCTTCCACTGCGCCACCACGTATATATCGTGATTGAAAAAGTATCAAGCAGACAAAGAAGTGCTCGATTTAACAAAGCTGGACGGTAAAAATTATAGCCTCTGGAAGTTCGGAGTGATTTTCAATTTGGAATCCAAGGATTTGACTAGGCATATCGATGGAACACTGACTGAGCCAGATAAAGCTACGAAGGTGAGTGATTGGGAAACGTAGAAGAAAGCTACACCGCGAGCTGCGGTGATTTTTCTCACTTAAGTTGATAAAAATATACATCCAATTTTGATAAACTGCACGACACCAAAAGAAATGTAAGACAAGCTGAAAAGTTTATATAGAGATTGTAGTGCAGATGCTACACAAAGTGCGTAGGAAGAGTTTTATGCATTTCAAACTAAAGACAGTGAATCGATTGCTCTGCAAATTAAACGTTTTGAGTGTATTTGTAAAAATTTAAAAGATGCAGGCGAGAATCTCTCTGAATCAGCAGTAGAGTCAAAGTTATTAAGCAGCTTGCCTCCCAAATTCATTACTTTTCGCATGGTCTGGAAAAGTACTCCCTTAGCGGAGCGGTAAAAGGATGCCCTTGTTGCAAGACTCATTCGTGAAGATAAGCGTTTATGTGAGTCAGAAAACAGCGAGTTTTTGCTCGTACTTCAAATTTAAGCACTCAGAATCCAAAATGGAGTGAAAACGGCAGCACCAAAGGACGCCAACGAGAAGAAAAAGATGGATGCAAAGAGAAATATCGTGAATCTCAAGAAGCGCACAAAATGTGCTATATGCAAGAAGAAAGGGCATTGGGCCCGGGAAGGCTCGGTTTTCATCACGGCTAGCAACGTCGCATTCTCCCGCTGGAGCAATTTCGTGCTACTTTCGACTACTTCGAAACTTTTTCCCCAGTCGTTCGATATGAATCGATCAGAATTCTTTTGTCAATTGCAGCCAAAGAAGACTACGAAATTGCCAAATTTGACGTTGAAACAGCCTTCTTTTATGGTGACCTTCAAGAAGAAGTCTACATGAAGCAGCTCGATGGATGCTTCGACGAGGAAAATAAGGACTTAGTGTTCAGGCTGCAGTCTAAAGCTGTCACCTTGATGCTGGAACGAGAAATTCGTGGGATTTCTACGTGAGTTCAACTTTAATAACACCAAAAGTGACAAGTGTGTTTTTGTTGGAGTTGTGAATAATTTCTCAGTGTACGCAGCGTTGTATGTGGATGACGGCCTCGTGATGAGTTAGAACTGCGATGCAATTGAGAATGTGCTAAATTATTTAAAGTGTCACTTTCAATTCACGAGTGATTAAGCAAATGAATTTGTCGGCATGGAAATTGAGCGCGATCGCTCAAACGTACACTCAAAATTAGTCAATCGAGTTACTTGGAAACTATCCCAGGTGTCCCTCACCGATTTTGATGAAACTGCAATATGCTGTAGTACATCGAAAAATAAGAGACACGTATTTTTTTTTATCGGCCATTAAACACTTTTAAGGGATGAAATCCACCCCTGAAATCCACCCTCGAAATTGGTT
>NC_046662.1:82432550-82436168 GCF_010883055.1 Belonocnema kinseyi | reverse complement strand
ATCGAGGGTGGATTTCAGGGGTGGATTTCATCCCTTAAAAGTGTTTAATGGCCGATAAAAAAAAATACGTGTCTCTTATTTTTCGATGTATTACAACATATTTCAGTTTCATCAAAATCGGTGAGGGACACCTGGGATAGTTTCCTTAGAAAAACTGATTGCGAAGTTTGGGATGAGCCATGCAAATTCCTCTAGCATACTCGCGGAACCTGGTTTGCACTTGATTATAGATAATATTAAGGAATAAAATACGAATTAAGTTATACCGTATCGAGATACGGATATTGAATTTTCTGTTAATTACGTGAGTCAGCTTTTAAATTGTTTTCAAAACGAACACTGGAAAGCAGCCAAAAAAATCATTAGATATTTGATTGCCACACGTGATTATGGCATTGTATTCGGAAACAGTGGGAGTTTACTGCATGAAATAAAAGGTTTCACAGATGCAGATTACGTTGCATGCTTAGAAACAAGAAAATCAAGAAGTACCTCATTATTTATCTGGAATGCGTGGTGAATCCTGGGGTAAATAGCCTTCTTGCAGAATTAAGTTGTACGTATGTTGCGCACATCATCTGAGGCTCGAAGCTTTTGGCCAACAAGCGCAAGATCTCGAGCGCGGGGGATTTAAAAACTGAATTAAAATTGCCTATTTACTACTTTTTTGAATTACACAGGCGCATGACGGGTTGCAATGTATGCTCAAGTTTTATCATTATATTCCCTATGACTACATAGTAAACATCCTTACTCTATATATACTTGTGTGTTATCTAAAATCTCTGTTTATTTACACCGTAAATTAAATATTCAACAATAAGTTTGAGCGCGCCTTGATCGTGCGTCTGTTGATTCTCGCGTTCGATATTAGGTTACTTCGTGCTTCGCGATCGGATATTGATTCTTTGCATTTGGAACGCTTGAATGAAACTTGATCAAAAAGATCTCTTTTAGATCGCAGTATTTATGTGCGTCTTCATATTTTGAATTTTCTACTTCCTTAAATAAAGTTAGAGATAAAGTTTCTTAAAGCCTGGTCTACAATCGTCACAAACAGCCCGTTGCGGCACCACAAGCAAGCGCTGCACCGCAAGTAACCGAAAGCGAAAAGTTGGTTCGAGTGATTTTCTTTTGCATTTGTCTGGATTTTTTATTAATTTGGTGTGTTATGTGAGAAACATTCAAAGGCATTTAAAATTAAAGAAAAAACTGCAAAAGGGCAAATTTCCGATCAGAGGGATCCATTGTAGAGGCGAAAAATATTTGACTGTCAAAGCACGACGAGGAAACAGTTAATTTGATAGCAAGCTCTGATTGGCTACCGCAACAACGCCACTCTTGACCACTGTAGACGGCTATTCCTTGCGTTACGATGCCGCATCGCATCGCTGAGTCTTGCGGCGCCGCAACGAGCTATTTGCGGCGATTGTATAGACCAAGCTTAAAGCTCTGTAGGCTCTGTAGAGAGAGACAGAGGGAGTGGGGGAGAGGGGGAAGAGTGTGTGAGAGAGGGGGAGAGAGTCACGAAAACCATACCGCGGAAAATGAATTTAAATTGAATTAAGAAAATATCGTTATAATTAAGTTATATGCACTATTGATGCTTATAATTGAATTTAAAACACTATTCTTATTTTCACAAAGGGCTTAACCGATTAAAGCAGATATATAGAAAAACTCAATTATGATCGTTTAACATCATATTTGAATGGAGTCCACTTTTATTCAAGATTAAAATTCAAATTATGCAAATGTGTTAGTTTTCGCCAAGCCCGTAACTAAGTATTAACGTACGAAAAATACTGGGCTATCTGACGATAACTAATGGAGTGACGATTATCAGTGCATCTGCCTTACGGACGAGACAATATTTTCTCGAAGTAAACAAATATTTCCTGTCTCACAAAAATATACTGAATAACATATCCTACAAAAGCTCAAATTTAAATAAAGATTGAATAATTGTAATAAGTAAAATATTAAAAAATGTAAGCACTGGTTTGTTGAATTTTTCTTATTTACTATAAATTTATAATTAAATTAGATGTAGAGAATATTGTGGAAACTAGAAATACATAAAGGAATAACAAAATGTTTGTGATAATGCTTAGGCCGATAAAGATAGAAAATAACCCATATGTACAAATTCACACATAAATACACGAAACATTTTATTTTCCACGGACCGAAATCATTTCAAAATCCGGCAGGATCTACGTATGTTTGACCGTGTATTTTTACCTGTATTTCCATATGGAGATTTTCCCTTAGGTATCTAGAACTATCAGACGTAAGCGTCGACTTACAAAGGTAATAAGACCGGAACAGTGAAATTCAAATTCTTTACATTTGAATGGGTTCTACGAATATTAGTCTATTTTTCTGCTACGATTTTAAACTCCATTATTTTGTATTGACAGTTTGTAAAGTAATTTAGGCTCATATAACTTTCAAAGAAAAAATTTTTTAAAGATTTTTATTTCTTTCAACACTTCTCCGTGTTTACTGAATTTTATACCAAATGAAGTTAGCCTAACGCCTAACGGTAACGAAATGATAGCCTATTATTCGTAGAACCCATCGATTTCGGCAGTGTCTATGTGTACCCAAAATCTGGCTATCTTTACAGCAATTTTAGCAGAATTAGTCACGTTCTTGCATTCCACATTACTTTATGCACTAACTAATGTATAATTTTCAGGTACTTGCACAAAGAGTAATCAATGCGATTCAAAATGTTTCCGGAGGAACCTTTTAAATGTATACGTATTCTGTAAGTTTCAAAGTTATGAATTTATAATGGAGGATTTATAACTTTATAACATTCTCGTCCAATTTCAATTTTTAAAAATTCCCAGCGTTAATTTGTTCGTACTGTCTTAAATTATGAAATTTTTGGTACACCTAACCCATTTTACAAACCGCACAGGTGACGAAAATTTCTCTAACACTAGCTCCAGCGGTTTATTTCAATTTAAATGTAAAGAGAAACGTTTATTGATTTTGATCATAATGTTACACAACCATATGCTTAGTATATGTGTACAATGTACAGTAAGACTTATAATTTCCTTCAAGCGAAGATGAGCTACTAAAAATGTCAACATTTCTCTTTTCTCTTCGGCAAGGAGAAGAGCAGTAATAGAAAGCCAAAAGAGGTGCTGGTAGTAGGGGAATGTCTGTCGTCACCACTGGGTATCCACAAGGGCCACACCGCGCGAACGATCTCATCCTGAAGTAGGTCTGAGTCCGAGTCGTGGACTGTCTGCGAACGTGGATATTTACATGCTTTTCAAAGTGAAATTGATTTTTTACCAGACATCATGGAGGAAGAAATTTAAGATTGTTAAATTACACGTTCATGTGAAAATGAATCCTTGAAGCAGATTCTGGTTTAGGAGATATTTCATTTCTTTCCTAAATCAGGGTCACAATTATAATTTGCAGGTGTAATGGGCGATGATGCTAAAACTATTGACTTTGTACTCGTATCCTGGAAGCATTTGAAAATGCATACATATATAATTAAAAATTTGTCATAAGGACAACCGCAGGATTTCGCCGGGAGCGGGTGCTAATCTGAAAAATTGCACCCGCTTCCAGCGAAATCGCGGT
>NC_046662.1:82431439-82432450 GCF_010883055.1 Belonocnema kinseyi | reverse complement strand
TAGGGTCTCATTCACACATTCTAACCATTCTTTCCGCGGTCTACCTCTGGGCACGTTGCCATTTACTTTACCTTGATACACTTGTTTCGTTAGTCGTTCATAATGAAGACCTAAATTGAATCAAATTAATTAATTAAATAAAAAGAATGATTCCAATGCATAATTATAATACGTGAAAAAATACAATAAATAAGAAGTATGACTGCGACAATTTTGTGTAATTATTTATTTTTGATAATGTTGAAGGACGTACATTGTGTTCAAACACTCCGTATGCTACGCAGGCTCCTCTTCTCCATCACTTTATATTATGCATCCATCTTCCATCCATCATTTTTTGTCAGTAGGTTAGATGTAAAGGCGTACGTCCATGTTAAACCTATTTTTTTTCTTTGATCATAATATGTGTATATATATATATATTCGGTTCGGTTTTTATTCCTCTAGAATCAAACCGAAGGGCCTATGACGAAGCCACCGAACGCGTCCCCGGTTTGCGGATAGAGGGTCCCTATACCAAGGGTTTCTGCTGAATATGGTTACAAAAATAAATAGGCAGTCGCGGACAATTGTGCAGGGGTGGTCCCGAAGGAATTAACCCCCAAGCGGAGGTGTGAAAACCGTGCCGAAAGCTGAATGGCACCTGGGTGAGGTGTCTAGAACGGTGACTCTGGGATAACAGGCGACCTCTCAGAGTAAGCAGCCTTATCCTTGCATGCGGGGCTCTACAAGGATGGAAGAACCCCTTTCCCTAGCATCTCGTGGGAACAACAATGACAAAACCAAACATAGTTGTAGTAAGTGCGGTTCAAAACAACAGAACGCGCAGGGCTCCTGACAATGGGTCGGCTAACAATGCCGACCAATCTAGAGCGGGGGGAGCCAATGAAAATGGATTCAATGCGATGGATCGCACGGCTGCATGCTCTGTGGTGCGAGAAACACCCGGAGCTATCGCACTTTTCGCAGCAACGTCTGCGAAACCATGCTGAACTACTCCGTAAAAGGGGC
>NC_046662.1:82412238-82431339 GCF_010883055.1 Belonocnema kinseyi | reverse complement strand
TCTGAAAAATCTCTATCCCTTCCACACATTACTCCTTTCCCCTGCCGAGTGAGTCACGCCTACCCCGAAAGGGAAATGGCTTAATGGTGTAATAATAATAATTTTCTGTAAATTTTCACTTGTGACACGACTTCATGGTGGAGTATACTGAAAAAATTCTTTGTGTTCAGATACAAGGAATCAAGATTATTTTATCTTAGTTTTAATAATTAGCAATATATACTGAGACAAATATTTGTGAAATTAAGGAAACCGTTTTTATAACACAATTTTCCTCACTTAACCAAAAATAATAACAATAAAAACCTTTTTTTATAATAACTTGAATATTAGGAACATCACTTATAATCAAGGAAAAATTTTAATTGAAACAATAAAGTGCCTCACAAATATTTCGTATCATCCTTTAACGTATAAAGATAATAATTTCTAATCGCAAAACTTGTCAGAAAAAATTGGACACTAAGTTCAATCTATTATTTGAAGAAATATTTACACATTCATTTTGCAGTGATAATAAGGTTCTGGAATCAAAAATATTATAAAATGGAAAATGTGTTCTTAAACTTATCATAAAAAGTAAGGAGATTGTCCGCAGGGTGTCACGAAAGAAGAAAATGGAACAGAATATAATTTTAAAATTAGCCTTAAATGTTTGGCGTGCGAAAGTAAAGTGTAAACCTTCAAGGAATACTGCCATGCCTTGCATATCGTTTTCAATTCTAAACTAAAAACCCTCTTTGACGCAAACTGAGTAAGTATAATGAAGTCAGATTGTTAAACAGGTTTATTTTTCTTGAATGTCAGTTAAAAGTAGAAAGAAAAAGAAAATGTCATTGCGATTTGTGATTGCCTCATTTATTAGCATACCAAAAACTTGAGTGAATTAATTTAATTTTCTATAAATATTTTATTGCTCTCAATAATTATTATACGCATTATTTGCCGACGTAATAGTGGGAGTAAATTACTTGAAGCAATACATGTAAAAAATGTATGATCTAAAAACTAACGAAGGGATGCCAATAATACTCAATAACAAATTTAAAAAAGAGCATTTTCGATTAACAGAATATCCGATTTTCTATTAATATTAATCAAAATAAGTGTTAAATAATGAGCGAGATTGAGTAGAAGGCATCACTAATTAAAATTTCAATGTTTCAAAATTTGAGGACAAATATTTAATTTGAATTATTAACAATATATTTTGAATTGGCATTAATGGAAATATACACTTTATGCCCATCTTCCAACTAACTTCACTCCATAAAAGTAAATTTTATGTTACTGGACTCGAAATTGATTTTCTTTATAGTCTCTTATCTATATTTGTATTGCATTTCTTATTGATTTATTTCAGAAAAGCGAGTCCTTAAAGAAACACAATAACATTTTTCTCTTTATGCAAAACACACATGGAAAATTGAGATGACGGATACAACAACTTAACAAGCGCTCGAAACCGACGAAACATCGACTGAATCGATGAGGTTATAAGCATTTATTGATTTTTTTGTTCGCTCTGCTCTAACGCAAGCGCAATGGGGAGGTTGCAAGCTGCTCTAGTCTATCTTAGGAGAGCTGAAAACCCATACAGAGATAAAACTAAGTGGGACATTTTTTTACGTTTTCTTCAATATACTACCAGAAGCAATTAAAATTTAATGATAATGCTTCAAGTGCATAATTTGTATACACACATTGTCAACACATTAGCTTCAAGGTACGGGAGAGTAATATAATTATAACCATATTTCTCTCCCATATCCTGCAGTTAAAATATGTAATTTATCAATAAACTCTTGCAGTCTAGAGTGTGTCCGTCTTTACTCCTCAGTGGGGCTTAGTCGTCCGGTTTCAATAAAAAGGCAAAAATACCTTTTCAATGATACCAATTGGCAAAATATCAATAAAAAGAAGTCTGAATCATTGCTTTAAAGATTTCAAACAATATCACGATTTAAAACATAAAAATCGCGATATTAAGCAAATTTTTCTTGTATAACATTTTGCAGTTTTTCAGTAGAGTATTTAATGTATCAGAACGATATAATATGGGTATTCTAATTTCTCACTATATCCTCCTTTTCCTACAAATTCGAAACTTTTCACATAAAAATCATTTTTATTACAGTCAAAACAGTGCATCTCAGCTTTCTTAAAGTCTTAGTCAATTTTGTTAAGACGACGTACACAATGATAGATGAAATAAATAAAAAAATGAAAACTATGAAGATTGGCACGTGGTCAGGGTTGAGTCGAACAAATGAAGCCCTTTTTTCTTCTAATCACTCCCACGGCCAGCAAAGCTCTCCACCTGGCCTCAACGCGCTTCAACAGCCCTGCAAGTGATCTGTACTCGACTTCAGGAAAATAGAGAAAATTTCAGCTTCTTATCAATCTTATTGTTATCAAAATTTACCCACAAAACTAGAACAAATAGCCTCTTAAACAATGTCTTACTTTTATTTTACAGAAAAAAATCGAAAACCTTTCGGATTTGTATGCAACACAAACGAAATTAAAGCACAAAATGTAACATTATAAGTGATCCAGTTTCCTCATTCTGTCAAAATCAATATCATTTTGATATGCAACAAAAATGATATCGAATTTAAGAACATTTTGATCGGCCGAAGAGAATGATCGAATTTTGAGATCACATTGATCTGATTTGGGATTATGCATAAAGTCAAGCCAAGATGGCTGACACTCCTACAATACTTTAGCTTATATTCAAGATTTTTATGGTTTCTGATCGTGCAGTATACTTGAAAAGTTGTAAAAATAACGAAATTTGATATTAGAAAATATCAGCTGTTAAGTGTAGTTATCACTTGCATGCGGTTAGATACCATTTTTAGGTTATGTCCTTATGACACCGGCACCAATAATTGGCGGCCATTTTGTTTAGTCTGAAAAATAAACCAAAAAATGAGAACAAATTGATCCGAATGGAAAATTATTATGATCTCAAGAGTCAAATCATCGCTGGAGCAAAATGCTCTGCAACAAAATTGATCCTTTTTTTTACTGTGTTGGTCACGGAGACTGAAATAAATAAAGCTAGTATCTTTAAAATTTTATATTAGTTTTTTGCATAAAATATCTTTCTTTTGTATTAAAATAAGCTATTTTACGTGAAAAAACTAAGCTGAAAATTAGAAAACTCGAGCGTTATTTGTTAGAGTCACCGCATGCGGCATCATACCCCACTTTGCTGTATAACAGTTTGCCATTTAAAATGAGTAAAAAATTTTACCAAAGCAGTTGCTAAGGTACTACTTCATTATTAAACTCATTCACGTCATTCAATTTAAATCAAAGCCTTAAAATGTGTACAATTTGAAATTTAAAAAATTGAAGTATGCTCTGCAACAGGGCATTGTACACCTCTTGCCATAAGGGCTATCTACTATGTGAAAGTGGCTACAAAATTATCATTATGACAAGTGGCGTATAATGCTCTGTTCTCGAATACGCTTTAATTATCAACCCATACTTCGAGTATCTTTTAATAAAGTATAGAGGATTTACAGCACAAGTATTAGTAAAGTATAACGATGTTTGGTTAAAATATAGGGAAAATATTGATCAATTTCATCTAAAGTATCTACACGGAGAAAACTGGATACTATGTCGTAACATATCTGTAAGTTAACTATGGGACAAAGATCTAGATACTTAGATATAATATCCACAGATATTAAGTCTTTAAGATGCGCAGATATTGAGTCTTTAATATCCAAGATACTTATTCTAAATATCTGACATACTTATTCTAAATATCGGAGATCCTTATTCTAAATATCGCAGATACTTATTCCAAATGTCTTCGACGTTTATTCTCAGTATATATGATATTAAGGGAAGAAGCAAAGAATTTGAGAGAAGATCTTTGATATTACTGTTAAGTATATGAGATGTAAATTTTAAATATTCCAGATATTACAGTGAATTATCTAACCAAAATGAATGAAATAATTTATTTTTGTCAATATTACATTCATGTACAAGGCTAGGCGACTCATTCAGATTAATAAAGAATAATAAGCACATAGATATAGGATTGAAATACTTAGATTAAAAAGTGATCGTGAATGATATTTTATTTTATTTCAAACTACAATACAATCTTTTATTTGAATTATAATACAATCTTATTTGACGCAGTCCAGAATGACGTATATTATTCCATTATAATGTTTGTACATCAGTACAGGATGGCACTTGTGCAAATCTATTTGGTTAACAAACTGAGCTTCTTTACACTTCACAACCTCATAATCGAAAAATTTTTCATAGAATAATATTGTTTCATACATACCACAAGAAAATATCATATTGTCTGTTCGATGAGAAATTGTTGTTTTTTAAAAACAAAAATCCTTAAAATTTGAAGAAAATTTACTATTAAAAACAGTTATTGTATGTTGTGTTAGTTTATTTTTAAATTATCAGTATTTTCAAGAAAAATTTTTAAACAATGAAGACCATGCACAATTTTTTAACAAAAACGTAGGTTGCCTTAGTAAGGTTCGCCTGATATTGGTATCTTTAAACAAAAATAATTAAATTCAATTCCAATTATTTCTAATTCACAATAAGAGAATGTACAAGTTTGAAAAATTTGGAATCATGTCTGTGCTTTTGGTTGGAAATTGGTATTTTTAATTTAATATGTTGGGGGTTTCCACCAGAAATCGTTATTTTAGGAAAACAATAATGAGATTAAAAAAAGATTGCATTTTTTTAGGAAACGTGAGTTGGGCTAACGGTTTTTTAATTTAGATGTAAAACAAGATTTACAATTTTGGACTTATTTAAAGTAACGTTAACTTTTTCGCATTAAATTAGTTATTTGAAACAAAAATCATTTAAATTTAATGTAATTAATTTTATTTCAAATTCCTAAATTTACAATCTTAATCAAATAAAAAAAAGAAAAGGTTAATTATTTTCTGAACCAGTGATATTATGGAGGAAAAAAACGAAAACAAGAATCAACAAAGAACACAAGAGAGGAAATTGAAGAAGAAAAATATACAGTATTTTTCGAGCTATAAGCATTTTTGAAAAAGGTGTAAATTGTGTTATTGAGAAAAAATTTTTTAATTTTAAAGAAAACAAGAAATAACAAAGATGAAGAGGGGAAGTTTTTTTCGAGTTATTGACATTTTTCAAAAAGATCGAAATTGTATTTCATTAAGAAGAAAGAAAAAGTAAAGTCGTTTATTTTCCAAGTTATTGACATTGAAGAAGTAGAATAAAACAAGAAACAACAATGAAAATAAAGAAAATTTTTTAAAAATTCGGTATTTTTCGAGTGATTAGCATTTTAAAAAAAGATCGAAATTTTGCTTTAATAACGAGTAGAAGACAAACAATTAAAAAGGTTGATTATTTTATAAGCTATCATCATTCAAGTAAAAGAAGAAAAATAAAAACTAGAAATAAGAAGAAAAATATTTATTATTTTTGGAGCAATTAAAGGTTATGTTAACTTTTTCGCATAAAATCAGTTATTTCAAACAAAAATCATTGCATTTGAAACAAGATTAACTGTTCAAAAGAATTGATTCTTGGTTATTTTGGAGTATTTAACCTCAGATCAATAGTTCAGAAGCAAAATCATTTAAATTCAATGGAATAAGTTTCTTTTAAAATTCTCAAATTTACAATTTTAATTAATTTCAGATTGTTTTTGTGCTTTTAGTTGGAAATTTACTTTATTATTCAAAAATAATTAGGCTTCAAAGATGCTTACGGATTCACACCTTAAAAATGAGAGTGGAAACTTTGAAAACAGTTCAATATTTCCAGAGTTATTGATAGTTTTCAAAAGCGTCAAAATTAGAAGTTTTTTGGCAAAAACTAAGACAAGGTTGATTGCTTTCTGAGTTATTGGAATAATAAAAAGCAAGAAACAAAAACGAATAAGAAAAGAAGAAGAAATAGAAATAAGAAAATGTTAATCATTCTCCGACTGTGTTAACTTTTTTGCAGAGATCTGTTATTTCAAACAAAAATCATTAGATTTGGAACAATATGAACTATTTGAAACAACTGATTATCATGTTATGTTAGTGTTTTTAGAAAACTAAACTTTTGAAAAATAATGAGAATTAAACATAAATTTTCAATTGTTGAGAACTCAAAAAGAAAGCGAATTTGGGGTTAAAAAGAAGTGCTAAAAATGTAATATTTACAAAACTTAACATGCAAATTTAATAAATAAATATACGAAACTATGCAACAATTTTATAACCTCGATTTTTCTGAAAATAATATAATGATGAAAAAATTTTTTCGTTTTAATTCTAATTTTTTATTTTAATTAAAAATGTTGAAAGATCAAAAAGCAATAATCGCACGTGCCTTTGTTTTGTATTTGAAATAAGGAAGAGAAATTAAAATATACCAAACTTACATTCGAAAAGATCGGTCGCTCTTCATAGCTACTCACATCGCTTCCAAAAGGCTGATCATTTCTTATCAGAAGTGGTTGCAAAATGCTGTTCGTTCTCGATGAAAATTGATTAGGTTCTGGACCGTTTTAAAATTCCTTTTGCTTCTTCGCATGTCTTCGGACAAGAAGATGATGTACGTGCGACAGAGATGCTGCCTGATAATATCTAGATATTAAATGTTAATATACAGATTTCTAATATCTTTTTGATAGTATCTAGTTTTCTCCGTGTAGGTATAACAAAAGTATAGTTTAAGTTTTATCCAAGTATGGCTAAAGTATATCGGTAGACTATAGATAAAATATGTAGAGCATGTTTGAAGCATAGGAAAACTGTGCCGATAGTATAGGAAAAGCATGGCTCTAGTATAGATCGAAAAATTATTGACGATAGTGAAAGTAGGATACCAACAAAACAGTTCAATTTTCAAGCAACTATTAGTGGAATTTTCAATCAAAAAGATGAATTTTAACACAGAACGTAATAGTGGGTATTTGAACTAAAACGAGATTGTAATTGTATACCAGAAACAATTAAGTACAACTGGATTTCTTACTAAAAAAGATGTATTTTGAGTTCAAAGAATTTTAAGCAGTAAAATCTAGTAAACAAGCTTGCCTCATTTATGTTACCGATTTATTGTAGGAAAGTGAGTACATAAAAATGCATAATCATATTTTTGTCTGTATGCAAAACGTACAGGGAAAGTTCGAAAGATTAAACTCTTATCTTATTTTTGACTAAATTTTTTTCTTGTTTGCGCTAAAAAGATGGTATAAAAGCCAGCAATTATGCAAGAGATATCAGTAATCATTCAACATGAAGCCTGCAAGTGTCTATTTCGTCGTGATGATCGTGTGTTTGTGCCTCCTTTTGGCCACCGACTCAGTTGTAGGCGATGGAAAGTCGAATAACAGTAAGTATATTCAGCATGATGAACAATATTTTAATAATAGTGTTTTGTTCTATAAATCATACAAAAACTATTTTGTCCGGGATCTAATGTTTGGGACGATGTAAAGAAAGAACAAAATATTGGTGAAAATGCTTGAGCTGATTAAAATATAAAGTAATCCACGTACTAATTCACATATAAATACACGAAACATCTTATTTTCCACGGATTGGCACCATTTGCAATTAAGCATGTTCGACGTGTATTTCTTCGTTTATTTTTAGGTTTAGTTTGATGTGGATATATTTCATTGGGTATCTAGAATCATAATTAGAGACGGTTTAAAAAGGTAATAAGACCGAAAAAGTAAAATTAAAAAAATCGTGTACTGAAAAAATCTGGCTATTTGTACATACATTTTTAGACTTAGCCACGGTCTTAAATTTTGCCCTACTTTATGCACTTAATTATACATTATTTTCAGGCCTTTGCCAAAAAAGTTCTGATTGCTTGTCCAAGTGTTGCGGTAAAAACCTTCTCGGTTTAAACGTATGCTGTAAGTTTAAATTTTATTAATTTATAATGAAAGGATTTCTAACTTTCTAACATTATCGTATACTGTCTTGTATTACGAAATTTTCTGTACACCTAATCTATTTTCTAAGTCGCACAGGTCACGAAAATGTCCTTAACACTAACCCCAGCGCCATAATTAACCAGTAAATACTACAATAAATTCCGTGTTACACGACATCCGTTTTTTTAACACGTCACAAAATGATTTAAAAATAAAGTCTAATTTTATTTATGATTGCAGTATATTTTGCAAAATGATATGCAAACAAATTTTCATTTGATCAGAACGTCACATAACAATGTGCTTAGTATATGTCTACAGTGTACAGTAAAAGACATAATTTTTTTTAGTGAATATGGAAGATCCACGATTTGTCCTCAAACTCGTTTCAAATGAAAATTGTACATACAGTCTAACTCTCTGGACTCCTCACAAATCTAAAAAACAATCCTTTATCTACTATAAAGTACTGACAAAAATCAAAATAAGTAGTTCATTGTCCTGACACTACGAACTAACAGAAATTTCTCAGTCAAGAAATTCTTTTGGACGAGAAGGTCGGAAAATAATTTAAGAAACAGTGCGTGCGATCTCGCCCTAAAGCAGGTGTGAGCAGTAGTCGTGGATTTCTTCTGTACAGGGATATTTACATGTTTTTCAAAGTGGAATTAATTTTTTACTTAACATCACTGAGGCAGGAATTTATTATCATTAAAGTACACATTCATGTGAAAAGAATTTTTATAATAGGTTCTAGTTTAGAAGAGATTTGCGTTTTTAAGTCAGGGTCATAACTATAATTTTCAGGTTGAGGTGGGGGATGATTATAAAACTATTGATATTATACTCATATCCTAGAAGCAATTGGAAATGGATATATGTATATATTTCATTTTAAATAAAAAAATATAACAGGACGCTCATGGCACTAACCAAACTTTGATAATTTTTTTGTAAAATAGTTTTGTAATGTTCCAACCCGAAGAATGCCCCGACTGGTTAGTTTTGAGCATATTTATCGTTTTGGAAGTGAAATTTCGGCAATTCTTCTAGCACACACTTAACTTCATATTGAACACAAGAGCCATTTTCATACAAACGTACACATATAATGAAGCCTGTATTGAAATAATTATATTAAACAATAAAATCTTTACATTTATTAGTGGAGCCGCTGCTGGGTCTTAATCTTTGCCTGTAAGCTACTGACCAAAAATCTTGAATGCAAAGAGATAACAACTCAACTTTTTCAAATTCTGGAACCTGGATAATATAAAATAATGAGGAAGAAGAGCTAGCACTGCATACTGAGTTTTTAAAGAAGATGCACCTTCTTTGACAGCGCATTATCAAAAATAAATAATTTCACAAAATTAATGTAACCATACTTATTATTTCATGTATTATTTTAGATATTATAATTATGCATTAGCAATCTTCTCTTTCTACTTGGTTCATTTTCTTTATTTTATAAAAATTACGGCCGTTCTTCTCTTTCAATTTGCAGTTGTGATTTGATTTTATAGTGGAGTATACTGAAAAATTATGTGCATCCGGATACAAGGAAACGATAATATTTTGCTTAGTTTCAACAGTTAGAAACATACACTCAGAACAATATTTGTCGAATTAGTGAAAACATTTTTTTTCAATTTTTCTCATTTAATCAAAAAAACTCCAATGTTAAGAAAATCATTTTTAATACGGTAACTTTTTTCTTTGAAACAAAAAAATTATTTAAAAAAATATTCACAGATTTATTTTAAGTCAATAACAAGATTTTGAAATATCGAACATTTTTATCAATTTTAAAATTTTAGTCTGCCAAAATTAAGAAAATACCTTATTTGCACAAGTTTACGCGGAATGCTTTTAAACTTTTCCTAAAAAAGGGGATTATCCGTAGGGGATCAAAAAAGTTTAAATTCGAATGGATTATCATTTCAAAACAGGCCTGAAATGTTCGGCGTGCGAAAATTGGATGGAAACTGAGTAATTATAATAAAGTCAGATTATAAGTATGCTGAGAAAACAAATGATTTAAATTTAACTGACTTTTTTCTCAAATGTCATTTAAAAATAGCAAGAAAAAGAAAATGTTATTCCGAACTATCAAAAATACATGTCGACTTCTAGGATAAGAGCACCTATATTTTTGGTTCGATAACCAAATTGTTAGCATGCCGCAAACCGAAGTGAATTTATTCAATTTTCGATAAATATTTTACTGCATTGAAGAATGATTATATGCATTATATGCCAACATAATAGTGAAATTGAATTACTCGAAGCAGTACTTGCAAGAAATGTATGATCTAAAATCTAGGGGAGGCACCTTCAATTTGAAGGTCAAATTGAAATCAAAGCTAGTAAAGAAATCCAGAAAAATAGATATATAGATTTTTGGGGTTTCTGAATCAAAACTTGGAGTTTGTTTAACCGCTTGATGTCAATTAGAGGTAATCTTAAGCTTAACTCAATATATCCACACACACACGCACTCGCAGAAGGCTTTTAGGGAAGCTGAATCCAAATCTGGGGATCTTTTACATCCCTTAAGATCGTCTAGAGGTCGTTTCAAGGTTATCTCAAGAAGATCTTAAGATTAGGCTGACAAAATAGCCTAGTATTGAATTTCAACCTGTAGGTGTAAGCTTTTGGAATCACTGATTTTAAATGAAAGGTGTGTTTAAAGTCTCATATTTAGTTAGATGTGATTTGAAAGTTAGTTGTAGGTTATCTCAAGGTTAGACTTAGAAAAGGTTACGTAGCATTATACCAATCACTGCGTATATTGTTTTTTGAGTTTTCTCAATTTAAAGAAGGGATCCGTTCAACCTTATCATGTATCTTCATCACACCACCCAATAAGTATTAACCTCTTCAGCTAACAACCCAATCACTTTGAACATTTCAGGTTCATAGTAGAACACCTTGGTTTCGTAATCCAATAACTTTCGGTCATTAAAGTAGAAAATGGTATTCAGCGAACCCATTTTCCATTTTCCATCCTTCCGTACTCTTGACGGTTAGAGATATTTGGATACCAATAAAACAGTTTAATTTTCAACCAAATAGTTGAATTACTAATGAGAAAGATATAATTTGAACACAAAAATGTAATATCTGATATTTTAACTAAAAGAGATTTCAATTTTAGATCAGAAACAGTTACATTTAGGAACAAAAAATTTTATTTCCTACTAAAAAGTAAATGAATTTTGAACAAAATACATCCATTTTTGAACATGGGAATTAATTTTAACCTAAGAAGTCGAGTTTAATTTTTAATTATTTGCTGAATTTCCGAGCAGAAAATACGAATTGACAAACACCCGTGCGGAAATTCCAATATGAATCTGATAGGGACCAGATCGGGCAGAATTTGGCCCAAACTGGGCTATCTAGATGGGGCCAGACTCGAAATGAAACGCGACGCCTAATCGGGGCCCAAGCGCTGCGCTCAGAGATAACCCGGCCTGGTCCTGATCGGGCCCATATTAATTTATTTTTATCGTTCTTAATTAAAAGGGATTCCTAAATAAAATAATATTAAAATCGTATATATCACCTCCTTAACTGAAATTTGAGAATATAAATATCAGATTATGAAACAGATCACAATATGAAAACATTGGGGCATGTAAGACTTGTTTTCGAGTGAACGGAAAAAGTCAAAAGATGCAACAATACAGCCAGCATTTGTGTAAGATAAACTGTTTCAGTATTTTGCAAAATATATTTTTGGTTTTAATTTATACATTGAAGTTGCTTTCAATTTCTATATTGAACTTAAATGTAGAAAATTCTTTTGAAATAAGTGGATTATAATATTGCACTGGCTCTTTAAGTTATTTTTACGAAAGCGACTATACCACAATAAGAAGGTTACATTCACATACCGATTATATCAAATCACCTAAAATACCCGAAAATAAATATTTTTATGGTATAATTGTTGATCTAATTCATTTTCACATTCACAACATGAAATATATATTTGGAAGTATACGATACATACGCACTCGTCTTGTGCTCTAAGTTGACATTTTTTCTACTTATTTTGTCACTTTAAATTAGTAATTGAAATTTTTTTGACGTTTGACACTTTACATTGAAACTTAAGCGATTTGGAATTAATCCACTTTAGTCCCCGAAATGAATGTGGCGCCATCTACTGTCAAGCTAGGCTGTTAAGCCGGGGTCTAGAGAGGCCAAATTTAACAACCACAAAATTGTGTGCCCGATCTGGCCCAAATCGGAAGTAAGGCAAACATTTGGCAATTCTTGCACGGACAGTTGAATTATCGAGCCAAAAATGTGAATTGTTAACAAATAGGTGCATTTCCAATCGAAACGAAATAATTTTAAACCAGGCAGTTGAGATTTTAATAAAAAAAGAGTGAATTCCTAACAAATTAAGATGTGTTTTAAAAGAAAAAAGAAAACATAATTCAATCAAATTGTTCATTTTTCAAATAAAAAGACGAATTTTTCAACGAAGCAGTTAAATATTTAACTATGTATGATTACTGGGAAGTCCATGATGAATAAATAGGAGTTTTTATCGTTTATAAATTAAAGAATAACAGTTTAAATAAACACGCAATACATTTAATAAACTGAAATAAATGTGCATTACGGACTTGTCAATTTTTTTTACTAAGTTTAAATTAAGACCTTAAATTGTGTGCGATTTGAAATTTAAATAATCATTAAAGAACATTTAAAAATTCGAAAGTCTAAAAGGTTAATAATAGATTTATTTAAAGAAGTTTTATGCCAAAAAAACAGAAATTAACAATTTTTTAAATTCTGTAATTTTATTTCTAAATTCTGCATTGAAAATAATATAAATTGAAATAATTGCTAGTACAATAAGGTATGGCGGGCTGTGAAAGGGAGGAAAATAGAGAAAAGGTTGGTGGATAGAATGAAGGAGATTTTTACTGAAAACACGATTAGGGTGTCTATAAGAAACAAAAAAGGGCAGGTATTCCCGACAGAAAGAGGTCTCATCTCTAAACAAACGGTGCCCGTTGAGTCCGCTATTTTTAAATATACTGCTGCCAGAGTTAGAGGTGATGCTAAAGCTGAAAGGGAAAGAGCGAACGATTTCAGGTAATAGCACACTATAGTCCTTTTAGCAGATTATGAGAAAGGGATGAACCTAATGATCAGAGCTTTTAAAAGTATATAGTAGCAAAAAAGTTGACGGTGCATGTAGATAAGGCGAAGGTGATCTGATTTACAAGTAGAAAGACCAAAATAAATTTCGCTTGGAAGATAAACGGACAAAAAGTGGAAATTGTGAAGGAGTTTTGTTACCTAGGTTCACAATAAAAACTCTGGGGTCCATTTTGTTGAAACGATTTTTTATGAAGTGGTATCATTCACACTACCATCACTAATTTTTGTTGGAGGTAAATGGTACCCTGAAATTAGCGTTAGATTAACACTTTCTTTTTACTGTGCTTTTGGTTTGTGGAAATAAGTTGCAGGCGAGGAAAAGAATCGAATTTGCGGTAAAGTAATGCGTCAAGTATGGGGTATAGGAAAGATAAGGTTTAATGACAATTGGTGGATGAGGGTATAGTTGTTTGATGCGTTGGTTTGGGCGGTTTTGTATTACGGAGTGCAAGACTGGGAATGGAAGCAGCATAGGAAAGTGGAAAAAATGCATGAGAGATTTCTGAGATGGGTATTGGGGGTTAGTTCGAGTTTTTTCTAGAGTTTTTCTGGAAAAAATGGATGTTTAAAGGGAAGCTAAAAAGGGCTGAGTGGAGCAGCATAACACAAATATGTTTGGGCGAAATTCGGAAACAAGGAGGCGAGCTTTAATTTGGGAAATTTAAGATGAAAAGAAGAAAGAAAAAAGATGAGGGTTAGTGATATAAGAGAAGGGGTTATGGAGTGGCAAGGCATATACAGGTAAAGATTTAGTAAGACATGGAGAAGAGAGGAAGCGATTATTTATTGGAAGTAGTCCCAAGTCAAAATCTTAGTCCTAATTTGAACATGCTATTTTAGGACTTAAGTTTGTATAAGAAGGATCTATGCAAGGCTTATTTATAAACGATGAAGGTCCTAGTTTAGTCCTCCTAAGTGCTGCATATTTCCACTTTCAGCAATTTTAGGTCTAAAATAGGACAAATGGCGAGAACCTATTATGGTCCTGCCAGGTTCTATCCGAGTCGATACGTTTTCCTATTTTGACCCTGCAATGGTAGGACTTACATAAGTTAAATAAGGACCTATACAGGGCTTATTTCTCGTATAAAATAATTATTTATATATAAAAAATGAAACCTTATTTCCACATCTTTTTAATTAATAATCACTTTTATATGCACGAAAATATCACATAAATCAATAACTTTACATACAAATTGGAAATTGATAACTAATATGTGTAATTTGTACAAGTTATGTTTTTATTTTCGTTCTCCAGAGCTCCATCAGTTCCCATCTATCAATCCCTGAATCGGGATTCGCAGAAGTTTATTTTTTTAGTTTTATTTTGTTCTACTCTTTCTATAAGGATAAATAGAAGATATTTCAATATTTACCTTTTGAACTTTCACAATATCCCGGATAATTTTGTCGAAACTGATTCTCACTGATTCTCTCTCGTCTAAAATAAATAATTAATTTAATATAATTAATTCTATTTTATATATCATAAGACTTACTCTATAAATTAGTCCTAAAATTTTATTTCAATTTAGTATTTCATACGTACATATAATTTATTTTTTATTTATGTTTAACTATTCCGATAATTTTATAAGTATCACATGCCCTTAATCCTCAAAAATAATAAAATAATTTTTAAAAGCACTACAAATTATATTACAATTATTTGGAACCTGTAGAAACTTTATCGCACCTGAAATGTACCCAAAAAACGCGGAAAATTTTAGCAAATTAAATGGTTAGCGCATGAATTGAATGAAAATAAAAAAATTCGTCATTCGCAGCACTAGGCAAAAATAGCTAATTTCGATTTCGCTTTGCAATTTACATATACTATTCACAATTTTCTCCTTTGCTTAATCTTAAAAAAAATGAAATATTTTTTTTAATATTTTCAAGTTATTATACAATTGTTCTTAAGAATTCCTCATTCTCATCTTTTTTCAAGAAGCTTCCCTTTTTTCTTGTTTTTTACTTCAGTCAGGTCTTCGTTAATATAACCAAAATTTAACTATTTCACTTCATAGATGGAAAACAATTTTTTTTAAAAGTTTTTTTGTTCTATCACCTGCGACTCGACAGCCAATTCAACATTTACAAGTCTTTAAAATTCGTCATGTTTCCTAACATGAAATTGCTTAAAATCTGAAAACAATGAAAACATGTCGAATCTGTATTAAAAATTTTTAATCATTGTCATTTGATATAATTTGTTTAAAAGCCAAGATCGATTACAAATTAGGGGGATTACTGAAAAGATTCATAAAATAAATTGAAATCAGAATGATTTTACCTGAGAAGAAGG
This sequence comes from Belonocnema kinseyi, assembly GCF_010883055.1. Classification (NCBI taxonomy): domain Eukaryota; kingdom Metazoa; phylum Arthropoda; class Insecta; order Hymenoptera; family Cynipidae; genus Belonocnema; species Belonocnema kinseyi. The sequence continues at coordinate 82,415,893 of NC_046662.1, read as the reverse complement.
CTGGGAAAATTGTATCGTTTGCAAATTACCAAACTGCAAAGTTGCTTTTCATTTATTTATACTGTACATTAAGAGAAGGAAATATTGTTTGTTTTTAAAAGAAATATATTGTATTATATGAGGAAGCAATATATAAAAAAGGTCCAAAATCTATAAAATTATGGAAACTTCTGCCAGCATAATCGCGAAACACAGATTGCACGCAAAGGTTACATACAAAGGTTACTATAACTGCAACGCTTGCGTTGCAGTTATAGTGCTTAATGCTAGTCACTGACAAAACTCCAAAACTTTCCACAAACTGCACGGACTGTAAAATAGACGCCGATAAACGCTTCACTGCTCTTGAACACCTTTGTTCACACCAATCACCATGGTTACAGGACATGGGCAGGACCAAATCAGGTGATCGAAAATGTAGCAGGACCAAAGTAGAATGAAAATGTTTATAATAGGAGAAGGAGTGAGGGCGTGTAGATATTAGATGAATGAAGAGGGGAATCTGTGTAGAGTCTATGGATACAAAATGGATAAATGGGCACATGTTTCAGAGAGGTATACGGGAAAGGAAGATGTAGAGTTAAGTGTGGATGAATCTGTAAGATGTATTTTGGATGGTAATGGACATGGATACAGCAAGGAAACAGGCTAGAGCCAAACGGTTAATCCCATTTTAGGAAAATAACTAGTAAAAATTTGTTATCTAAAATCATGGATAAACTATTTTGTATGGTAATAGGAAACGGAAGCCCTGGAAGATCGCTCTTTATTTCTAATTGTGGAGTTACTAGATTCATATAGTTATTTTTGAGTAAGGCGAAACATTAGAATAATTAGTAGTAGTTAAGTTAAATTAAGGATGGATTTGTCTGTACAAAAAATGTACACGAAAAGATCGAAAGATTAAACTCTTATCTTATTTTTGACTAAATGTTTTCCTTGTTTGTGCCAAAAAGATCGTATAAAAGCCTGCAGTATTGCAAAAGTTATCAGTAATCATTCAATATGAAGCCTGCTAGGCTTTTTCCAATCATCGAAGCACTTCTAATAATCATTTTGTGGTATAGCCTTGAGTTCTTTCAGCGATGCAGTTTTTATCTCCTCAATCATTGAAAATCGATGTCCTTTCACGAATTGTTTTTCCAAAGTTCCGGACGTTTTTTGCGTATCGCCTCTCGCAAATGGCGCATAACTTGAAGGTAATACTTCTTATTGACCGTACGACCTTGTGGTAAGAATTCCTGATGCACTACGCAACGGTAATCAAAGAAGACAGTGAGCAAAACCTTCACATTTGACCGAATTTGAGGTGCTTTTTTCGATCTTGGAGACTCAGGATGCTTCTACTGAGACGATTGGGCTTTAGTTTCGACGTCAGAACCATATACCCACGATTCATCCCCAGTTATAACCCTTTTGAGAAAATCAGGAGCATTATTCACTTCATTCAACATCTCCTGAGCGATGGTCATGCGATGGATCTTTTGATAAAAATTAAGCAGTTTTGGAACAAATTTCGCTGACACACGTCTCATGCCCAAAACGTCCGAGAAGATAGCATGGCATGAGCCAACCGATATGCCAACATCTTCAGCAACTTCTCTGATGGTAATTCGGCGATTTTTCAACACCATTTCTTCCACTGCTTGAACGTTTTCATCTGTTGTTGACGTGCTGGGACGTCCAGAGCGAGGTTCGTCTTCGACATCCCCTCGGCCTTCTTGGAACAGCTTGTACCACTTATACAAATTTTTCTTACTCAGTGTAGACTCACCGTATGCAACTGTCAACATTTCAAGAGTTTTAGAGCACTGGATTCCATTTTTCACACAAAATTTAATGCAAAATCTTTGCTCCATTTTTTTCGAAAGAAGAAAATCGCCGAGCACACCAAACCCTTCTAACCTTTTACGCCTCTGCCAGAAAAACAACACGAGCTATATAGTCAAAACTGTGAACATATGATAGTGACGAGTATAACAACACAACAAAACAAAAAATTTAAAACTTGAATGTACGCAGCCCGCGAAAATTGAAAAGTCACCTTAGTTTTTGAACACACCTCGTATTTCGTCGTGACGTTCGTGTGTCCCAAACACACGAAGTCGAATAACAGTAAGTATATTCAGCATGATGAATTTGAAAATGTCGTAAAGCTTTAAAAAATGGAGTTGTAGATAATTTTGTCTTGAAAAATGTAAACAATCACTTATTTAATTCTGAAAATCATTAAAAAAAAAATATTTCGTCAGTTATGTAATATTTGGGACGACGTGTAAAAATAACAAATATTGGTGAAAACGCTTAAACTAATTAAACTAGAAACTATTTCACGTACTAATTCAAATATAAATACACGAAAAATGTTATTTTTTACGGACCGAAACCATTTCTAATTAGGCATCTTCAACGTGTATTTTACAGTTTATTTTTAGGTTTATTTTCATGTTAATATTTTTTCTTGGGTACCTATGACTATACTCAGTGTCGAGTGAGCAAGGTAATAAGACCAAAAAAGTGAAATTAAAAAAATCATGTACCGAAAAAATCTGGTTATTTGTACATACCTTTTTAAAGATTTGTCCACGATCTTAAATTTTACCTTACTTCATGAACTTAATTATACATTATTTCCAGGCGATTGCAAAAAGAGTTCTGATTGCTTGTCCAAGTGTTGCGGTAAAAACCTTTTAGGATTAAACCTGTGCTGTAAGTTACAATTTTATTAATTTATAATGGAAGGATTTCTGACTTTATAACATTATCGTCCAAATCCACATTTAAAAAATTCCCAAAGTTAATTCGCTTGTACTGTCTTGTAATCCGGAATTTTTTGTACACCTTACTCATTTTAAAATTTTACTAATATTATACTATACTAATATATATATACTAATATTTTTACTAATTTTAAAATAAATTACGCTTGGAAGATGAACGGACAAAAAGTGGAAATTGTGGAGAAGTTTTTTTACCTAGTTTTTTTATTTGTGATAGGAGAGGAAAACGAGCTACGGGTCAGGAAAATAATCAAATGTACGAGTAAAGTATGGCAATTGGTGGTTGAGGGTCTGGTTGTTTGATACTTTGATTTGGGCGGTGATGTGTTATGGAGCGGAAGTCTGGAGACAAAAGGAGCATTCGAAAGTGGAAAACGTGCATGAGAGATTTCTGAGATGGGTAATAGGGGGTTGGTTGGAATATCCCAGGATAAATGTTAAGAGAAGAATAAGGAAGAAAAAATGGTAACTAGACAAATTAAGAGAGAGTCGAGGTTTAAAGAGAAGTTCAAAAAGGGTAGAGGGGAGTATAATGACACGAGTATGCTCAGCCAAAATGCGGAAAAAGGAGGTTAGAGATAATTTGGGAAATTCAAGATGGGAGGAAGATACAAAAAGAAATTAATAGGCAAAGAGAAACAAGATACAACATGTATTAGAGAGGTATACGGAAAAGGAAGATGGAGAGTTAATTGTGGATGAATCTGTAAGATTGATTTTGGATGGTAATAGACAAGGAGTGATGTGGATCAAGAAATTGAAAGAAGGAAGATTAAGGATGGAATATAAACATATGTACAGGGAGCGGAGGCTCTCAAAGTACCCGTAAGAGGGAAAGATTAACTATACATACATACTATTATTATTATTATTAT